>NW_027204990.1:0-18466 GCF_024711535.1 Dipodomys merriami | reverse complement strand
CCTCACCATACCCCTCACCCAAACCCTACTCCTAACCCTAACCCTCAACCTAACCCTAACCCTCACCCTCACCCTCACCGTAACCCTTACCTAACTCTCACCCCAAACATAAACTTAACCTGAATCCTAACTATCACCCTAACCCTAACCCTAAATCTAACCCTCACCCTAACCCTAACCCTAAACCTCACCCTCACCCTAGACCTCACCCTAACCCTAATCCTAACCCTAACCCTCATCCTAACCCTCCCCCTAACCCTTACCATAATCCTCACCCTCACCCTAACCCTAAACCTAACCCTTACCCTCACCCTCACCCTCACCCTCAGTGTAACCCTAAGCCTAATCCTAACCCTAACCCTAACACTCACACTCACCCTATCCCTTACCCTAATCCTAATCCTAACCCTAACCCTCACCCTCAACATCAGCCTCACCTTAAGTCTAACTCTAAACCTAAAACTCACCCTCACCCTTACCCTAAACCTAACCCTAAAACTCACCCTCATCCTAGCCTTCACCCTAACCCTAATCCTAACTCTAACAATCATCCTAACCCTCCCCATAATCCTAAACCTAACCCTCACGCTAACCCTTATCCTCACACTCAACCTCAACCTCAGCCAAACCCTAAGCCTAACCCTAATACTCACCCTAACCCTAACCCTCACACTCAACCTAACCCTATCCCTAATCCTAATCCTAACCTTAACCCTAACCCTCACCCTCACCCTAACCCTCACCCTAACCCTAACCCTAAACCTAACACTAACCCTAACCCTAACCCTCACCCTCAGCCTCACCCTAACCCTAACTCTAACCCTAAACCTCACCCTCACCATAACCCCAACCTTAACCCTAACACGAAACCTCACCCTAAACCTGACCCTAACCCTAACTCTAACCCTAAACCTCACCCTCACCCTCACCCTAACCCTAACCCTAAAACTTACCCTAACCCTAAACTTCACCCTCACCCTCAACCTCACTGTAATTCTTGCCCTAACCGTAACAATAATACTAACCCTATCCCAAACCCTAACCCTCACCCTCACCCTCACCCTCACCGCAAACTTAACCCTAAACATAACAATAAAATTAACACTAACCATAAACCTAAACCTAACCCTAACTCTAATCCTCACCCCCACAATCACCCTCAGCCTAACCATAACCCTAACCCTAACCCTAACACTAACACTAACCCCAACCCTAAACCTAACCCTGAATCTAACCCTAAACCTAACCCTAATCCTCAACCTCACCTGCACCCTAAACCAAAACCTAACCCTCACCCTAACTTTAAGCCTAACCCTAACCCTAACCCTAAACCTCACACTCATCCTCACCATAACCCTAAACCTAAACCTAACCCTATCCCTAACCCTAACACTTACCCTAACCCTACCCTCACCCTCAACCTAACCCTAACCCTAAACTTCATCCTAAACCTGACACTAATCATAACCCTAACCCGCACCCTAAACCGAACCCTAACCCTTCCCTAACACTAATATTAACTCTAACCCTAAATCTCACCCTCACCCTCACCCTAATCCTAACTCTAACTGTAATTCTAACCCTAGCAATAACCCTAACCCTAACCCTAACAATAATCCTCACCCTAACCCTAACCCTCATCCTAACACTTACCCTCACCATAACCCTAACCCTAACGCTAACAATAACCCTAACCCTCACCCTCACCCTAACCATAACCCTCACCCTAACCCTAAGCTCACCCTAACACTAACCCTAACACTTATCCTCAATCAAACCATCACCCTCACTCTAACCCTAACCCTAACCCTCACCCTGACCCTAACCCTCAACCTTACATTAACCCTCACCCTCAGTCTAACCCTCACCTTTACCCTTACTGTAACCCCCACCCTAACCCTGACCCTAACCCTAACACTCACCCTAACCCTAAATCTACCCCTAAACCTCACCCTCACTCTAACCCTAACTCGAACACTAACAATAACACTAAAACTCACCCTAACCCTAACCCTAACCTTATCCTCAACCAAATCCTCAGCCTAAACCTAAGCCTAAGCCAAACATTTACCCTAACCCACACCCTCACCCTAACCCTAATGCAAACTCTCAACCAAACCCTAAATATCACCCTCACCATAACCATAACCCTAACCCTCACCCTAACCCGAACCCTAACCCTCACCCTCATGTTCCGCCTAAGCCTAAGCCTAAGCCTAAGCCTAACCCTAACCCTCACCCTAACACTAACCCTAACACTAAATCTAACACTAACCCTAAATCTCAAAATAACCCTAAACCTAACTCTAAACCTAAACCTAACCCTAACAATAACTCTAACCCTCACCCTAACCATAATCCTCACCCTAACCCTAAACCTCACCCTAAAACTTAACCTCACCCTAACACTAACCCTAACCCTAACACTAACCCTCACATTAACCCTAACCCTAACCTCACCTTAACCCGAACCCTAAGCCTAACCCTCAACCTAAGCCTAACCTTCATGCTCAACATAACCCTAACCCTAAACCTGACCTTCAACCTAACCATAACCCTCACCATAACCCTAACCCTCACCCTAACACACTCACCCTAACACTAACCCTAATCCTAATCCTAACCCTAAACCTAACCCTCACCCTCACAGTAATTGTAACCCTAACCCTAAACTTAACAAAAACACTAAACCTAACCCTAACCCTCAAACTAACCATTACCCTAACCCTAAACCTAATCCTCACCCTAACACTTACCCTCACCTTAACAATAACCATAACCCGAACACTAAGCCTCAAACTAACCCTATCCATCACCCTAACCCTAAACCTCACCCTTACACTAACCCTAAACCTCAACCTAACCCTAGCCCTAACCCTAACCCTAACACTCATCCTCCCGGTAAACCTAACACTAACCCTAACACTAATCCTCAATCTAACCCTTACCCTCACTCTCATGCTCACCATAACCCTAATCCTAACCCTAACCCTCATCCTAAGACTCCCCCTAAACCTGACCCTAATCCTAATCCTAACACTAACCCTAACCCTCACCCTCAGCCTCACCTTAACCCTAACTCTAACCCTAAACCTCACCCTCACCCTACCCCTAAACCTAACAATAACCCTAAACCTCACCCTAAACCTAAACCTAAACCTCACCCGCCCCCTAGCCCTCACCATAACTCTAATCCTAACCCTAATCCTCACCCTAACCCTCCCCATAACCCTAACACTATCCCTGACCCTAACCCTAACCCTCACCCTCACCCTAACCCTCAGCCTAACCCTAAGCCTAAGCCTAAGCCTAACCCTAACCCTCACACTCACCCTAACCCTAACCCTAATCCTAATCCTAACCCGAACCCTACCCTCACCCACAGCCTAACCCTCACCCTAACCCTAACCCTAAACCTAACACTAACCCTAACCCTAACCCTCACCCTCAGCCTCACCCTAACACTAACTCTAACCCTAAACCTCACCCTCACCCTACCCCTAACCCTAAACTAACTCTAAACTTCACCTTAACGCTAACCCTAAATCTCACGCTAGCCCTTAACCTAAACCTAATCCTAACCCTAACCCTCATCCTAACCCTTCCCCTAAACCTAACCCTCACCCTCAACCTCACCCTCAGCCCAACCCTAAGCCTAAATCTAAACCTAACCCTAAAACATAACCTAACCCTCACCCTAAACCTAATCCTATCCCTAACCCTAACCCACACCCTATCTCTCACCCTAACCTTAACCCTAACAATAACCCTAACCCTAACCCTCAACCAAACCCTCACCCTAACCTTTACTCTAACCCTAAACCTCACCCTCACCCTGACCCTAACTCTAACACTAACCCTAACAGTAAAACTCACTCTAACACTAAACCTAAACCTCACCATCACCCTCACCGTAACCTTAACCCTAAACCTAACCCTAACAATAACGCTAACCCTAACCCTCACCCTAACCAAAACCCTCACCCTAACACTTACCCTCACCCTAACACTAACCCTAACCCTCACAATAACACTCACACTAACCCTAACCCTCAGCCTAATCCTAAACCTCACCCTAAACCTAACACTAAGTCTAACCCTCACGCTCACCCTAACCCTAACCCTCATCCTCACCCTAAATCTCACACTAACCCTAACCCTAACACTAATCCTCAATCTAACCCTTACCCTAACCCTAAACCTAACCCTAAACCTAACCCTAGCACTCACCTTTATCTTAATTCTCACCCTCAGCCTAAACCTCACCTTTACCCTTACCATCATCCTCACCCTAGCACTAAAACTCATCCTATCCCTCACCCTAACCTTAAACCTAACCATCACCCTAACCTTAACTCTCACCCTCAAACTCACACTCAGCCTAACCCTCACCCTAACCCTAATCCTAAACCACACCCTCACCCTAGCCCTCATCCTAACCCTAATCCTAATCCTAACACTCACCCAAACCCTAAACCTAACCATCACCCTAACCCTAATCCTCACCCCACCCTCACTCTCAGCCTAACCTTAAGCCTCAGCCTAACCCTAACTCTAACCCTCACACTCACCCTCATGCTAACCCTAATCCTAAAACTAACCCTAAACCTCAAGCTAACCCTCACCCTAACCTTAACCCTAACACTAACCCTAAATCTAAACCTCGACCTAACCCTCCCCCTAACCCTAAATGTAACCCTAAAACTCACCCTAACCCTAAACCAAATCCTAACCCTAACCCTCACCCTAACACTAAACCTCACCCTCACCGTAACCCTAACCCATATCCTAACCCTAACGCGAACCGTTATCCTCACCCAAAAACTAACCCTAAACCTCAGCCTCAGTCTAGTCCTCACCCTAAACCTAATCCTAACCCTAACCCTAATCCTCATCCTAATCCTCACCCTAACGCTAACCCTCACCCTAATCCTAAACCTAAGCCTAAGCCTAACCCTCAACCTAACCATAACCCTCACACTCAACGTAACCATAACCATAACCCTCAACCTAACCCTAAACATAACTTGAACCCTAACTTTTACCCTAACGCTCTCCCTAACACTTACCCTAACCCTAACCGTAACCCTCACTATCACCTTCAGAATAAACCTTAGCCTAACCCTAACCCTAATCCTCAACGTAACACTAACCCTAACCCTCACCCTCACCCTCACCGTCACCCTAACCCTTCCCCTAACCCTAACCCTCAACCTAACCCTAACCCTCACCCTCAACATAATCCTTAACCTAACCCTCAACCTAAAACTAAACTTAAATCGAACTCTAACTCTCACCCTAACCCTAAACCTAACTCTCACCCTAACCCTAACCCTAAAACTCACCCTCGCCCTAGCCCTCACCCTAACCTTAATCCTAACCCTAACACTCATCCTAACCCTCCCCCTTACCCTTACCCTAACCCTCACCCTAACGCAAACCCTCACCCTCAAGCTCACCCTCAGCCTAACCCTAAGCCTAAGCCTAAACCTAACCCTAACACACACACTCACCCTCACCCTAACCTAATCCTAAACCTAAACTTAACCCTAAATCTAACCCTCAACTTAACCCTCACCCTAACCCTAACTAATGCTAAACCTCACCCTCACCCAAAACCTAACTATAACCCTAATGCAAACACTAAACCTCACCCTAACCCTCACCTTAACCCTCACACTCACCCTCACCATAACCTTAACCCTAAACCTAACCCTAACATTAATCTTAACCCTCAACCTAACCATAATCCTCACTCTAACCCAAACCCAGACCCTAACACTTATCCTAACCCTAACACGAAAACTAACCCCAACACCAACCCTCACACTAACCCTAAACCTAACCTCACCCTAACCCTAACCCTAAAACTAAACCTCAACCTAACCCTAACCCTCACGCTCAATGTAACCCTAACCATAACCATAACCCTCACACTAACCCTAACCCTCATCCTAACACTTATCCTCACCCTCACTCTCACCCTAACCCTAACTCCAACCCTAACCCTAACCCTAACCCTCACCCTCACCCTCACCCTAACCCTAAACCTTATCCTCAACCAAATGCTCAGCCTAACCCTAAGCCTAAGCCTAACACTTACACTAAACCACACCCTTACCCTAGCCCTCACCCTAACCCTAATCCTCATCCTAACCCTAACCCTAACCATCACCCTATCTCTAATCCTCAACCCCACCCTCACCTTCAGCCTAACCCTAAGCCTAACCCTAACCCTCACACTTGCACTAACCCTAACCCTAATCCTCGCCCTAACTCTAACACTAACCCTAAACCTCAACCTAACCCTCACTCTAACCTTAACCCTAAAACTAACCCTAACCCTAACCCTCAACCTAACCCTCAAACTAACCCTAAACCTAACCGTAAACCTCACCCTCAGACTCACCCTAATCCTAACCCAAAAACTAAACCTCACCCTAACCCTAAACCTAACCCTCACCCTCACCCTCACTCTCACCATAACTCTAACCCTAACACTGACAATAACACTAATCCTAACCCTAAACCTAACCCTAACCCTAACCCTAAAGCTAACACTCACCCTCACCCTAACCCTATTCCTAACCCTAACACTCACCCTCACAGTAACCCTAACCCTCATAATAACTGTCACCCTAAACCTAACCCTAACCTTAAACCTTACCCTAACACTAACCCTAATCCTCACCCTCACTCTAGCCCTCAACCTAACCCTAATTGTAACCCTCACCCTAACCCTAACCCTAACACTCAACCTAACCCTAACCCTCACGCTCAATGTAACCCTTATCCTAACCATCACCCTAAACCTAAACTTAAACTGAACGCTAACTGTCAAGCTAACGTTAACCTAACCCTCAACCTAAAGCTAACCCTCACACTCACCCTCTCCCTCAGCCTAATCCTAAGCCTAAGCCTAACCCTAACCCTAACCCTCACAGTCACCCTAACCTTAACCCTAATCCTAACTTTAACCCTAACCCACACCCTCACCCTAACCCTCACCCTAACCCTAACCCTAAAACTAACACTAAACTTAACGCTAATCCTCACCTTCAGCCTCATCCTAACCCTAACTCTAACCCTAAACCTCACCCTCACCATAACCCCAACTCTAACCCTAACCCGAAACCTCATCCTAACCCTAATGATAACCCTAACTCTAACCCTAAACCTCACCCTCACCCTAACACTAACCCTAACCCTAAAACTCAACTATCCCTAACCTTCACCCTCACACACAACCTCAACCTAACTCTAGCCCTAACCCTAACAATAACACTAACCCTAACCCTAACCCTAACCCTCACCCTCACCCTCAGCCTCACCCTCACCACAAACTTAAACCTAACCATAACACTAACAATAACCCTAACCCTAAGCCTAACCCTAACCATAACTCTAATCCTCACCCCCACAATCACCCTCAGCCTAACCCTAAGCCTAAGCCTTACCCTAACCCTAAACCTCAAACTCACGCTCACCCTAACCCTAATCCTAACCATAACCATAACTCTAACCCTAAACCTCATCCTAAACCCTAACCTTAACACTAACACTATCAATAACCCTAAACCTCGACCTAACCCTCCCCCTAACCCTAAATCTAATCCTAAACCTTACCCTCACCATTACACTAATCCTAACCCTAGCCCTAAACCTCACCCTAAAGCTAACCCTAACCCTCACCCTCACCCTCACCTTCACCCTCACAGTAACTCTAACCCTAAGCCTAACAAAAACACTAATCCTAGCCCTAACCCTAAACCTAACCCTAATCCAAACACTCACCCTCATCCTAACCCTAAACCTCACACTCACCCTAGCTGTCAACCTAACCCGAATCCTAACCCTAATCCTCATTCTAACCCTCACCCTAACCCTAACCCTAACCCTCACCCTAACCCTAAACCTAATCCTCACCCTCACCCTTACACTCAACTTCACTCTAACCCTAACACTAACAATAACCCTATCCCTAAACCTAACCCTAAACTTCGCACTCACCTTCACCCTTACCCTAATCATAACCCTAAACCTAACCCTTACCTTAACCCTCCCCCTAACTCTCACCCTAATACTAACCTTAACCCGAACACTAACCCTAACCCTGACCCTCACCTTAACGCTAACTGTAACCCTAATCTTCACCCTCACCCTAAACCTAACTCTAACCCTAACCCAAACCCTAAACCTAACCCTAACAATAACCCTAACCCTAATCCTAACCCTCACCCTAACAATAACCATCACCCTAACCCAAACCCTCACCCTAACACTTAAACTCACACTAACACTAACCCTAACCCTAAAACTAACCCTCACACTAACTCTAACCCTAACCCTAACCCTAAACTAGAACGTAACCCTCACCCTCACCCTAAACCTAACACTAACCCTATCCCTAAAGCTCCCCCTCCCCCTCCCCCTAACACTATATCTAACCGTAAACCTCACCTTCACCCTCACTCTAAACCTAACCCTAAACCCCACCCTAACCCTAACCCTAACCCTCACCCGCACTCTCTTGCTCACTGTAACTCTAACCCTAACCATAAAATAGCATTAACCCTAACCCTAACCATCACCCTAACCATAATCCTCACCCCCACCCTCACCCTCAGCCTAACCCTAAGCCTAATCTTAACCCTCCCCCTAACCCTAACCCTCCCCCTAACACTAACTCTAACCCTAAACCTCACCCTCACCCTAACCCTAAACCTCACCCTAAACCTCACTCTAACACTAACCCTCACCCTCACCCTCCACATCAACGTAACTCTAACCCTAATCCTAACAAGAACACTAACCCTAACAGTAACACTAACCCTAACCGTAACAGTAAACCTAAGGGTAACCATAAACCTCACCCTCAGCCTCATCCTCAGCCTAACCCTAACCCTAACCCTCACCATAACCCTAACCCTAACCCTATACCTAACCTTAACACTAAACCTAACCCAGACCCTAAACCTAACCCTAATCCTCAGCTTCACCCTCACCCTAATGCAAACCCTAATCCGAACCCTTACCCTAACCCTAAGCCTAACGCTAACCCTAATCCTAACCTTCAAACAAACTCTACCCTAACCCTAATCCTAAACCTAACCTTATCCCTAAACCTAACCCTCACTGTAACCCTCACCCTAGCCCTCACCCTAACCCTAATCCTAACCCTAAACCTCATCTTAACTCTCATCCTAACCCTAGCCCTAACCCTCAACCTCTTGTTCGGCCTAAGCCTAACCCTAAACCTAAACCTCACCAGAACCCTAAAGCTACCACTAACCCGAACTCTAACCCTAAACCTCACTCTCACGCTAACCCTAACTCTAACCTTAACCCTAAACCTCATCCTAACCCTCACCCTCAACCTAACCTGAACCATAACCCTAACCCTACCACTAACAGTACCCCTCACCCTAACCGTAACCCTCACCCTAACCATAACCCTCACCCTAACACTAATCCTAACCCTCACACTAACTCTCAAACTAACCCTAACCATCACCCTAACCCTAAAACTCACCCTAACCCTAACACTAACCCTCACACTCACCCAAGCCCTCACCTTAAACCCTAACCCTCATCCTCACCCTAAACCTCACCCTAATCCTAACACTAATACTCAATCTAACCCTCACCCTACCCCTAATCCTCACCCTATCCCTAACTCTACCCATAAACATCACCCTCACCCTAACCCTAACTCTAACCCTAACCCTAACACTAAACTTCACCCTAACCCTAACACTAACCCTCACACTAACCCTAACCCTCACCCTCACTCTCACCCTCAGCCTTACCCTAAGCCTAATCCTAACCCTAACCCTAACCCTCACACTAACCCTAACCCTAACACTAACCCTAACCCTAACCCTCACCTTCAACCTCACCCTCAGCCTAACCCTAAACCGAACCCTAAACCTAACCCTATTACACACACTCACCCTCACCCTAACCCTAATCCTAATGCTAACCCTAACCCTAACCCTCCCCCTAACTCTCACCCTAACCCTAACGCTATCACTAACCCTAACCCTCAACCTAACCCTCATCCTAACCCTTCTCTAACCCTAAATCTCACCCTCACCCTAACCGTAACTCTAACCCTAACCCAAACCCTAAACCTCAACCTAAACCTAAACCTAAACCGCATCCTTACCCTCACCCTCACCCTAACCGTAACCCTAAACCTACCCCTAACAATAACCCTAACCCTTTTCCTAACCCTCAAACTAACCATAACCCTCACCCAAAACCAAACCCTCACCCTAACACTTACTCTCACCCTAACACTAACTCTAACCCCAAAACTAACCTTCACCCTAACCCTCCTCCTAACCCTATATATAACCCTCAACCTGACCCTCACCCTCACCCTAACCCTAACCCTAAACTCCACCCTAACCCTAACCCTAGCACTCATCCTCATGTTCAGCCTAAGCCTAAGCATAAGCATAAGCCTAACCCTAACCCTAACCCTCACCCTAACCCTAATACTAACACTAACCGTAATTCTAACCCTGAACCTCACACTCACCCTAACCCTAACCCTAACCTTAACCAGAAACCTGAACCTAAGCCTAAACCTAACCTTCACCCTCACCCTCACCATAACCCTAACCCTAACCCTAACCCTAACAAAAACCCTCATCCTAACCATAACCTTCACCCTAAACCTAACCCTCACCCTAACACCCACCCTCACACTAACCCTAACCATAACCCTAACCCTAAACCTCACCCTAACCCTAACCCTCACCCTCAACCTAGCCCTCAACCTAAACCTAACCATCATTCTAAACCTAATCCTCATCCCCACCCATACCATAAGCCTAACCCTAAGCCTAAGCCAAACCCTAACCCTAACCCTCACACTCACCCTCAATGCAAACCTAATCCTAAACCTAACCCTAACCCTAATATTAAACCTCAACCTAAACCTCACTCTAATTCTAACTCTAACCCTAACCCTAACCATCTGCCAAACCCTCCCCCTAACCCTTACTCTAACCCTAAACCTCACCCTCACCCTAAACATAACCCTAATCCTAAACCTAACCCTAACCCTGATCCTAAACCTCACCCGCACCGTCACCCTCACTGTTACTCTAACCCTAACCCTAACTGTAACACTAACCCTAACCCTAACCCAAACCCTGACCCTCACCGTAACTCTAACGCTAACCCAAACCCTCACCCTACCCCTAAACCTAATCCTCAACCTCACCCTAAACCTCACCCTCACTGTAACCTTAACCCTAACCATAAACCTCACCCTAACGCTAACCCTAACCCTCACCCTAACTCTAACCCTCACCCTCACCCTAATGCTAAACCTAAACCTTATCCTAACACTCACCCTAACCCTAAAACCCTAACCTTAACCCCCACCCTCACACTTACACTCAGCCTAAGCCTAAGCCTAAGCCTAAGATTAACCCTGACCCTCACACTCACCCTCACCTTAACCCTAACCATAACACTAACCCTAACCCTAACCCTCAGACTAACCCTCACCCTAATGCAAAATCTAACCCTAAACCTCACTCTCACCCTAACCCTAACCCTCACACTCAGCCTCACCTTCCGCCTAACATTAAGCCTTACCCTAACCCCAACCCTAACACTAACACTAACCCTAACCCTCACCCTACCCCTCACCCTAACCCTAACCCTCACCCTCACCCTCACCCTAGCCCATACCCAAACCCTAAGCCTAAGCCTAACCCTCACCTTAACCCTCACTCTAACCCTAACCCCAACACTCACCCTAACCGTAACCCTCACACTCACCCTCACGCTAACTCTAATCCTAACCCTAACCCTAACTGTAACCCTCATACTCACCCTCACCTTAACCCTAACACTAATCCTAAACCTAACACTAACCCTCACCCCTACACTAAACCACAGCCTAACCCTAATGCTAACAATAAACCTAACCCTAACCCTAACCCAAAACCCCACCCTAACCCTAACTCTAACCCTAAACCTCACACTCACCCTAACCCTAACATTAACCCTAATCCTAAACCTCAACCTCAACCTAAACCTTACCCTAACATTTACCCTCACCCTAACACTAACAATAACCCTAACACTAGCGCTCACACTAATGCTAACCCTCACCCTAAACCTAAACCTCACCCTAATCCTAACCCTAACCCTCAACTTCACCCTAGCCCCACCTAAACCTAACACTCATCCTCACCCTAAACCTCACACTAATGCTAACACTAATCCTCAATCTAACCCTTACCCGAACCCTAACCCTAACCCGAACCCTCACGCTTACAATAACCCTCACCCTCACCCTAACCCTCATCTTTACTATTACTGTCACCCTCATCCTAACCCTCAGCTTAAATCCAACCCTCATCCTAACCCTCACCCTAACCGTAACCCTAACCATCACCCTAACCCTAACTCTCACCCTGAACTTCAGCCTCAGGCTAACCCTAAGCCTAAACCTAAACCTAACCCTAAACCTCACACTCACCCTAGCCCTCACCCTAACCCTAATCCTAACCCTAAACCTAAATTTATACCTAAACCCCAACCTAACCCTCACCCTAACCCTAACCCTCACCCTCACTTTAGTCCTCACCCTAACCCTCAGCTCAAAACTAACCCACACCTTCACCGTAACCTGAACCCTAACACTCACCCTAACCCTACCCCTAACCCTAACCCTCACCCTCACCCTCCACCTAACACTAAGCCTAACCCTAAACCCAACCCTAACCCTAACACTAAGCCTCACCCTCACTCTCACACTAACCCTAATCCTAACCTTAACCCTATCCCTAAACCTCAACCTAACCCTCACCCTCGCCCTAGTGCTAACACTAAACCTAACCCTAACTCTTTCCCTAACCCTCCCCCATCCCTAACTCTAAACCTAAACCTCACCAGCACACTAACCTTAACCCTAACCCTAAACCTCACGCTAATCCTCACACTAACCCTAAACCTCACCCTCACTCACACCCTGACCGTAACTCTAATCCTAACCCAACAATAATGCTAAACCAAACCCTAACCCTAACACTAACACTAACCATAACCCTCAACCTGAGCTTCACCCTCACCCCAAGCTTAACCCTAACCATAACACTAAAAATAACCCTAAACCTAACCCTCACCCTCACTGTAACCCTAACCCTAACACTAACCCTAAATCTAACCCTAACCCCAACACTGACCCTAACCATAATCCTCACCCTCACTCTCACCCTAACCCAAACCCTAACCCTAACCCTCACCCTATCGCTAACCCTAATCCTAAACCTAACCCTAAACCTAAAACTAACCCTAACACTAACCCTAAACCTAACCCTAAACCTCATCCTAACCCTCACCCTAAATGTAACCCTAAACCTAACCCTAACCCTCACCCTCATGCTCGGCCTAAGCCTAAGCGTAACCTGAACTCTAACCCTCACCCTAACCCTAACCCTAACTCTAAGCCTAAACCTCACCCTCACCCTAACCCTAACTCTAACCCTAACCCTAAACCTAAACTTCACCCTAACCCTCACCATAACCCTCACCCTCACCCTCACCTTAACCGTAACCCTAACCCTAATGCTAACAATAACCCTAAACCTAAACCTAACCCTTACCCTAAATATAACACTCAACATAACCCTAACCCTCAATCTAACCCTCACCCTCAACCTAATTCTAACCCTAACACTCACCCTAACCCTAATCCTAACACTCACCCAAACCCTCACCCTAACCCTAACCTTGATCCTAGTCCTCACCCTAAAGTTAACCCTAACCATCATTCTAAACCTAACCCTCACCCTCAGCCTCAGCCTCAGCCTAACCCTAATCCTAAACCTAACCCTAACCCTAAACCTCACCCTCACCTTAGCTGTCACCTTAACCCTAATCCTAACACAAACCCTCATCTTAACACTCAATGTAACCATAACCCTATCCATCATTCTAAACCTTATCCTCATCCCCACCCTCACCATAAGCCTAACCCTAAGCCTAAGCCTAAACCTAACCCTAACCCTAACCCTAACCGTCACTCTAACCCTAACCCTAACCTTCACCCTAACACTAACACTCACACTAAACCTCTCCATCACCGTAACCCAAATGCTAACATTAATCCTCAACCTCACACTAAACCTCGCCCTAACCCTTACACTCACCTTAACCTATCCCTCACCCACACACTAACAGTCACCCTAACACTTCTCCTCACCCTAACCCTCACCCTAACCTTAACACTAACCTTCACCCTAACCCTCACCCTAACACTAACACTCACCTACACCCTCTGCCTAACCCTCACCCTCACCCTAACCCTTACCCTCAAACGAACCCTAACCCTCACCCTCAGCCAAACCCTCATCCTAAACCTAAACCTAACCCTAACCCTCACCCTAACCTTAAATCTAACCCTAACCCTAACCCTCACATTAACCCTAACCCTCGCCCTCACCCTCAACCTCACCCTGAGCCTAACCCTTACCCTAACCCTCACCCTCACCCTAAACCTAACCCTCACCCTCACACTAACCCTAACCCTCATCCTAAACCTAAACCTCACCCTCACCCTCTCCATAACCCTAAACCTCATCCTATCCCTAACCTTATAAGTAATGCTAACCCTAAACCTCTCCCTCACACTAACCCTTACCCTCACCCTAACCCTAACCCTAAACCTCACACTAAACCTAACACTCAACCCTAACCCTAACCCTACCCTTCAGCCTAACCCTAAACCTAAATCTAACTGTAACCCATATCCTCACCCTATCCCTAACTTTAACCCTAACTTTCACCAACAACCTCAACTTCCCCCTCAGCCTTACCCTAACCGTAACCCTAATCCTAACCCTGAACCTAACCCTCACCCTAACCCTAACCCTCAGCCTCACCCTAAACCTCACCCTAACATTTACCCTCAACCTAACCCAAATGCTAACCATAAACCTAACAATCACACTAACCGTAACCCTAACCATCACCCTATCCTTTATACTAACCCTAAACCTAACCCTAACCCTCACCCTAACCTGAACCCTCACACTACCCTAAACCTAAACCTAACCCTAACCCTCTCGCTAACCCTAAACCTCACCCTCAACCTAACTCTCACACTCACCCTAACTCTCACTCTAAACCTTACCCTCACCCTAACCCTATCCCTAATGCTAACCCTAACCCTAACTCTCACCCAAACACTCACCCTCACCCTAACCCTCACCCTCACACTAAACATCACCCTAAACCTAATCCTCACCATAAACCTAATCCTAACCCTAACCCTAACCATAACCCTCACCGTAACCCTAACACTCACATTAACCCTATGCCTAACCCTCACCCTCACCCTCGCCCTAACCCTAACCCTCATCCTAACACTAACCCTCACCCTCACCCTCACCCTAACCCTAACCCACAAACTCACCATAATCCTCACCCTAAACCTAACCCTAAACCTTACCTAACCGAAAACCTCACCCTCACCGTTACCCAAACACTCAACCTAGCCCTCCCCCTCACACTCACCCTCACCCTAACCCTGAACCTAACCCTAACGCTCACCTTAACCATAATCCTCACACTAAGCCTAACCCTCACCCTAACCATAACCCTACCTCTCAGACTAACCCTTACCTTAACCCTTACTCTAACCCTCACAATAACCATAACCCTATCACTAACCCTCACATTAACCCTAACCCTAATACTGAACCTAACCCTAACCCTCACCCTCACCATTACCCTAACACTCACCCTAACCCTAACCCTAACCCTAGTCCTCACAATAACACTTACCCTCACCCTAACCCTAACCCTCAACCTCACCCTAACCCTCACCCTAAGCCTTACCCTCACCCTAACTCTAATCCTAACCTTAACCCTAACCCTCACACTAAACCTAACCCTCACCCAAATTCTAATGTTACCCCTCACCCTAACCCTCACCCTCAACCTAACCCTAATCCTAATCCTCACCCTATCCTTAACCTTAAACCAAAACTTCACCCTAACCCTCACCCTCACCCTCACCCTAATGCTAACCCTAAACCTCAGCCTCAACCTAACCCTCACCGTAACACTTACGCTCAACCTAAACCTCACCCTCACCCTAACCCTAACCCTAAACCTCACCCTAATACTAACCTTCACCCTCACCTTCACCCTAACCCTAAACCTAACCCTAACACTCATCCTCAACCTAAGGCTAAACCTAATGCTAACCCTATCCTCACACTCACCCTAAACCTCATCCTAACCGTTATCGTCACTCTAACCCTAACCCTAACCCTCACACTAAACCTAAACCTCACCCTAACCCTAAGGCTACCCTTCCGCCTAACACTCACAATAAACCTAACCCTAAACCTAATCCTCACCCTAACACTTACCCACACCTTAACCTTCACCCTAAGCCGAACCCTAAACCTGAACTTCACCCTAACCGTCACCATAACCCTAACCCTCACACTCACCCTAACCGTCACCCTAAAATTTACCCTCACCCTAAACCTAAACCTAACCCTCACACTAACCCTAAACCTAACCCTCAGCCTAACACTTATTCTAACCCTAAACCTAGCCCTAAACCTCACCCTAACCCTAACCCTAACCCTCAGCCTAACCCTCATGCTAACCCTTACCCTAATCTTAAACCTCACCCTAACCCTAACCCTAACACTAACCTAAACCTCACCCTAAACCTAACCCTCACCCTCACCCTCCCCATCACCCTCAGCCTAAACCTAATCCTAACCTAATCCTTCTGCTCACCCTCACCCTAACTCTAACCCTAAACCTAACCCTAACACTCACTCTAACCCTTACCCTAACCTACCACTATCCCTAACCCTCAACTTAACCTTAACCCTCACCCTAATCCTAAACCTAACCCTCACCCTCAAACTCACGCTAACTCTAACCCAAACCCTAACCCTAACCCTACCCTCACTCTCAACCTAACCTTTACACTCACCCTAAACTTCATCCTAAACCTAACCCTTCCCCTCTCCCTACCCCTCACCCTAACCCTAACGCTAACCCTAAACCTCAACCTATCCCTAACCCTACCCCTAACACTAACCCTCACCCTAACCCTAATCCTCACCCTAACTCTCACCCTCATTCTAATCATCACCCAAAACTTAACCCTCACCCTAAACCTAACACAAACCTATTACAAACCCTCACACTCACCCTAAACCTCACCCTAACCCTTACCCTCAACATAAAACTTACCTTCACCCTAACCGTAACCATAAACCTCACACTAACTGTAACACTCACTCTAACCCTAACCCTAAACCTGACACAAACCTTCACCCTCACCCTGATGGTCACCCTCAGCTTAACCCTACGCCTCATCCTATTCCTAATCCTAACCCTAACCCTCACCCTAAACCTAACCCACACCCTAAACATCACCCTTACCCTAACCCTTACCCAAAAATTAACCCACACCCCCACCCTAACAATAACCCTCATCATGAACCTAACCTCAGCTTAATCCTCACCCTCACCCTAATGCTCACCCTAACCCTAATCTTTACCTAACCGAAACCCTCACCCTCAACCTCAGCCTAACCCTCACTCTCACCCAAGCCCTCACCCTAACACTAAACTTAATCGTAAGCCTCAACCTCAACCTCCCCTACCCCTCAGCCTTACCCTAACCATAACCCTAATCCTAACCCTAACCCTCAACCCCACCCTTATCCTAACCCTAACCCTAACCCTAAAATAACCCTCACCCACATCCTAACCCTAACAGTAACCCTAACAATAACTCTAACCCTAACCCTGAACCTTAAACTCACCCTAACCCTAATCCTAACCCTAACCCTCAATCTCACCCTCACCCTCATTCTAACCCTCATCATCACGCTGACCTTCAGCATCACACTAACCCTCACTATCAAACTAACCCCCACCCTAGCCCAAACCCTAACCCTCACCCTCACTTTCCCCCTCACCCTCAGCCTCACCCTAACTCTAACAATAATCATAAACTAACCTCACCCTCACCCTCACCCTAACCCTAACCCTCAACCTCACCCTCACCCTCACACTAACCCTCAACCTCACCCTAAACATCACCTTAACCCTAACCCTCACATTGAACCTAACCATAAAGCTCACCCTAACCCTCACCCTCAAACTAACCCTCACCCTAAACATTATCCTCACACTAACCCTAACCCTAACTTTCACACTAACCCTAACCCTCACCCTAACCGTATCCCGACAGCTCACCCTTCACCCTAACCCTAACACTCACCCTAACCCTAACTCTCAACCTAACCCTCACCCTCATCCTAACCCTCACCCTGACCCTAACCCTCACCATCTCCCTAGTGCAAATCCTAACCCTAAACCCTCACCCTAAACCTAACCCTCAACCTAAACCTAACCCTCACCCTGACACTCACCCTAACCCTAAAACTAACCA
>NW_027204989.1:0-18473 GCF_024711535.1 Dipodomys merriami | reverse complement strand
GCTCAAATGGTAGAGTGCTAAGTCTTGAGCAAAAAGAAGCTCAGGGACAGTGCTCAGGCCCTGAGTTCAAGCCCAGAACTGGCAAAGAAAAAAAGAAAAGATTCCTAGGTTAGGTCCTAGGCCCTACAGTGGTAATGTACAGCAACTTGAAAAGATAGAAATGGTGGGCTGGGAAGGTGGCTCAGTGGTAGAGCACTTGCCTTGCATGCCTGAGGCCCTGGGTTCGATTCCTCAGCACCACATAAGCAAAAAGAAAAAAGCCAAAGTGGTGCTGTGGCTCAAGTGGTAGAGCGCTAGCCTTGAGCTGAAGAGCTGAGGGACAGCAGCCAGGCCCAGAGTTCAGGCCCCACGACCAGACCCCCCCCCAAAAAAAAAAAAAAAAGATAGAAATGGTGAATAATACCAGGTAGAAGTTGGATATCATTTCTTCTCTAATGGGGGCTTGAACTCACAGCCTCTCAATTTCCTTGCTCACTGCTGGAGCTCCAACATTTGAGCTCTGCCTCCAGGCTGGCTTTAAAATTTTTTTGGTGTCATTCTTGTGGTTTGAATTCAGGGCCTTGGTGCTGTCCCTGAACTTTTGTGCTCAAGGCTAGCACTCTGCCACTTGAGTCAAGGCTCACCTTCAGGCTTTTTGGTGGTTAATTGGAGGTAAGAGTCCTACAGACTTTTTCATGCCCTGATTAGCTTTTAACCAGAATCCTCAGATCTCAGCCTCCAGAGTAGCTAACATGCCAGCCTGGCATGGTTATAGGAGAAAAGAGTCTACCACTGGAGCCACAGCGCCACTTCTGGCTTTTCCTGTGTATGTGGAACCGAGGAGTTGAACCCAGGGCTTCATGCATGGTAGGCAAGCGCTCTACCACTGAGCCAACTTCCCAGCCTGTGTTTTGTTTTGTTTTATTTTATTTTAAAGGAAGCCAGTTTTCACCTGTGGGACAGATCTCTTCCTCTCTTTTTAACTCTTGATCACCACCTGGCTGAACATTTGGATTTGTAGAATCCTCAAGGATTCTTTTTTTTTTTTTTTTTGGGGGTCCGGTCGTGGGGCCTGAACTCTGGGCCTAGGTGCTGTCCCTCAGCTCTTCAGCTCAAGGCTAGCGCTCTACCACTTGAGCCACAGTGCCACTCCCGGCTTTTTTCTTTTTGCTTATGTGGTGCTGAGGAATAGAACCCAGGGCCTCAGGCATGCAAGGCAAGCGCTCTACCACTGAGCCACCTTCCCAGCCCTGAAGGGCTGATGTTTTTATATTGGCATGCTAAAAATATTTTTACTTCAGCCTTGAATATAGAGGATTTCTTCAGGAAAGGCAACATACTTTTTTTTTTTCCTGGTGCTGGGAGCTGGGAGATTGGACACATGGTCTCATGCTAGCAAGGCTTCTACCATTAAACTCCTTAGCCTCTTATCATTTGGAGATTTTTTTTTTTTTTTGGTTGATCATGGGGCTTTGAACTGTGGGACTGGGTGCTGCCCCTGTGTTAAAGGCTAGCGCTCTACCACATTGAGCCACAGCACCACTTACTGTTTTCTGGTGGTTAATTGGAGATAAGAGTCTCAGAGACTTTTCTGCTCAGGTTGGCTTTGAACTGTGATCCTCAGATCTCAGCCTCCTAAATAGCTAAGATTACAGGCGTGAGCCACCAGCACCTGGCTTGGAGATATATCTAAGGACTTCAATGTTTCTGTGCCCTAAATAAAGTGTTTGTAATCATCAGTCCAGAAATCTGTGAGTGTGCGGTTAATGATCCTTTACATTGTTTAACTGTGGTTTAAAAAATAATAACATAAAATTGCCAGGTGGTAGTGGCTCACGCCTGTAATCCTAGCTACTCAAGAGGCCAAGATCTGAGGATAGTGATTCAAAGCCAGCTGGGGTAGAAAGTCCGTGCAACTCTTATCTCCAATAAACTATTTTAGAAAAGGGGGGCAGAGGCTAGAAGTAGAGCTTCGACTCAAGTAATAAAGAGTCCTGACCTCAAGCAAAAGAAGGTTAGGGATAATTGCCTGGGCCTTGAGTTCAAGTCCCAGTATGGGCACACATACAATTGCATAAAATTATATATAAAGCTTGAATATTATAGCAAAAAAACGTAAAAATTTGAAATAACCCACTATCAGCCATGAGATTAAGAACTTGTAACATTGTAGCTTATTGCATATTTATAAGTTTCTAAATATATTCACAATGTATTTGTGTCATATAGTAGGGATTTTTTCAGAGGAGACTGAAGTATTCGGGTGGTTAAGACAGTGGATTAGTGACACTGAATTAAATCATTGGCATCATTAAGTACCTACTATGTGCTTTATATAGAAGTAGATAATATTAGTTAGGCTCATAACTGTCCTGTCAGAAGATTGGCAGTTAATAAGTAGTTCAGAGCAGGGTGCTGGTGGTTCATGTCTGTAATCCTAGCTACTCTGGAGGCTGAGATTTGTGGATGTCGATTCAAAGACAGTCCTGGCATGATAGTCCCTGAGACTCTTACCTTCAGTGTACCACCAGAAAACTGGAACTGTGGAACAAGTGGTAGAGCGCTGGCTAGAGCTAAAGAGCTGAGGGACAGCGCCCATGCCCAGAATTCAAGCCCCAAGACCGACCAGAAAAAGAAAAAAGTAGCTCAGAGCCACAATTGTTTGTTTATTTTTTGTTCATGGGGCTTGGGTGCTATCCCTGAGCTTTTGTGCTCAAAGCTAGTGCTCTACCACTTTGAGCCACAGCTCTACTTCTGATTTTGGGGTGGTTAATTGGTGATAAGAGTTGCATAGACTTCTCTGCTTAGGCTGGCTTCAAACTGTGATCCTCAAATCTCATTCTTCTGAGGAGCTAGGATTATAGGCGTGAGCCACCTAGCTTGTTGCCCAGCTTGTATTCTATTTAATCTAGCATGTAATTGCTTAATATTTTAGTGGTTAGGTTGGCTAAGTTTTGTTGACTCCAAAGAGAAAAGTTAATTGGTCTCTTCTTCAGAGATTTAGCACTTTCCCCTAACCAAGTAGTCTTCTCAGAAACTAGTGCCTTACTTGATAAGGGAGATTTTTCAGTGGTCTGATCCGAGGGAACTGGAAATGTTCATGTAGAATCATTTATGTAGTTCTTATGGTAGCAGGATAATGAAAATTAATTGATTGCTTTCTTGTATCTTTTAATGAGCTTCTTGCCTTTGAGAACCTAATCTTTAGCTTTGCTGTGTCTCTTTCTAGTTCTTTCTTCTTTTTTGGTTAGTACTGTGGCTTGAAGTCTGGGCCTTGAATCTTACTAGGCTTTTTTGTTCATGGCTGGCTTTCTATCTGTGGAGCTGGTGAATTGGAGATAAAAGTCTCTTGAACTTTTCTGCTGGTGTGTCTGGTTAGCTTGTAACCTTGATTCTCAGCCGGCAGCTTCTTGAGTAACTAAGGGTTATATTTGTGAGTCACTGGTTGGTGTTGGGCTCTGATTGTGGTTTTATGTGGTTTAAAGTCCCTTACCTAACCCGCATGATCACCTGGGTATAATATGCTGAGTCTTGAATGTTATACTTGGTGTTTCCTTGGATTAACTCCTTACTGGGAGCACAAGCCATGAATTTACACATTAAAATAAGTACTGAATGTGGCTAAGTGGTAGAGTGCTTGCCTAGTGTGCATGAAGTTCTAGGTTCCACTCCTCAGTTCCACATACACAGAAAAAGCCAGAAGTAGTGTTGTGGCTCAAGTGGTAGAGAGCAAAAGCTGCTCAGGGACAGTGCCCAGGCTCTTGAGTTCAAGCCCCAACCTGGCTCCTCCCTTCCCCCCCCCCAAAAGACTAAAGGTTAGGAGGAACTTAAAAATACAATCAACAGTTCCTAAACATGGTGCCAAAGGATGGGTGGTAGATTTTTGAGTTCGTATACTTATACACAATCTGCTGGCAGTGTGTTTGTGGTTTAACATTTTAATCAATTCTGAAGGAGGTTCTTCAATCAAAGGTTTAAGAGGCCTCAACTACAGGAAATAATAAGTTAGCCCTGATTAGGGTATTCATTTCATGATGACTAGATGTAGTGGACTGAGTGAGGAAACATGTATTTTTTTTTTTTCCTGGCAGGACTAGGGATCAAGAAAGAAGGTCTCTAGTGTACTAGACAGGCAGGTGTTGTACTGTTGAACTACACTCCCAGGAAACTATTTTAATTGAAACATACTGGCCTTTGTTTTTGTATTGGTGCTGGGTACTATCTTTGAGCTTTTCTTGCTCAAGGCTGGTGCTGTAACACCTGAGCCTCACAGACTTTCCTGCCTGGGCTGACTTTGAACTATGATCCTCAGATCTCAGCCTGCTTTGTAGCTAGGATTGCAGGCATGAACTACCAGAGCCCAGGTGTCCTGTCCTGTCTTGTCTCTGTCTTTCTCCTCTCTTTCCTCTTTCCCCTCCCTCTCTCTTCCCTCCCTCCCTCCTTCCCTTCCTTCCTCTCTCCCCCTCTCTTCCCTTTCTTTCCTTTGTTCTTTTGTGTATGCTGGTACTGGAGCTTGAGCACTGTCCCTTAGTCTTTGGCCACAGCTGGCACGCCACCACTTGAGCACAGCTCTACTTCATGGTTTTTGGTAGTTAATTGGAGATGGGTCTCACAGACTTCCCTGTCCTGGCTGGCTTTGAACCATTATTCTCAGGCCTTAGCCTCATGGGTAGCTAGGATTATAGGCATGAGCCACCAGTACCTGGCCAGAAGATCTTTTTTAAGCCTTCTACTGAAACTGAGTACAGGGGCAAGATCATGTTTCTTCTTTTCTTCTCTCTCTTGCATGGGCTCTCTCTCTCTCTGTCTCTCTGTCTCTCTGTCTCTCTCTCTCTCTCTCTCTCTCTCTCTCTCTCATTCTCTCTCATTCTCTTCCTCCCTCCCCTCCCCTCATCTCTCCCTCCCCTCATCTCCCTGACCCCTCCCCTCTCTCCTGTCCCCCTATCCCTGAGCTCATTTGCTCAAGGCTAGCTATCTTCCACAAGGTGCTAGTGGCTCACACCTGTAATACTCAGGAGGTTAAGATCTGAGGATCAAAGTTTGAAACTAGCCCAGGCAGGAAAGTCTGGGAGACTCTTACCTCCAGTGAACCACCAGAAAACCAGAATGGTAGAGCTCTAGCCTTAGGCAAAAAAGATCAAGACAGTGTGGGAGGCCCAGAGTTTAGAAGCTTCACAATTGATTTTTAAAAAAAAGGACTCCTGGACTCTCCTGCCTGAGGCTAGCTTTGAACTGCCATCCTCAGTTCTTAGATTTCTGAATAACTAGGATGATAAGCATGAGCCACCAGCATCCAGCTGAGTTCCTATTTCTTTGGTTGTTGTTGTGGTGGTTAGTCTTGGGGCTTGAACTCAGGACCTGGGGCACTGTCTCTGAGCTCTTCAGCTCAAGGTGAGCATTTTTTACCACTTGAGCCACAGCACCACTTCAGGTTTTCTGGTGGTTCCTTGGAGATCAGAGTTTCATGGAGGGGCTGGGAATGTGGCTTAGTGGTACAGTGCTCGCCCAGCATGCATGAAGCCCTGGTTCACCTCCTCAGTACCACACACAGAAAAGCTGGAAGTGGTTCTGTGGCTTAAGTGGTAGAGCGCTAGCCTTGTGCCAAAGAAGTTCAGGGACAGTGTCCAGACCCTGAGTTCAAGTCCCAGGACTGGCAAAAATAAAAGTCTCATGGACTTCCCTGCCTGGGCTGGCTTTGAACTGTGATCTTCAGACCTCTGACTCCTGAGTAGCTAGGATTATAGCGGGGAGAGTTGATGTTTCTTTCAGCAAATATTTATAAAGCATCCTTTGTGTGTTAGGCAGGTCGAGTAGGTGCTGGTGTGAAACTTGTAAACACAACACAAAAATAACTGCCTTCTTTTTCGTGGAGTGAGCCAGATAATAAGCAAATCAGTAAATCCTGGATGAAGTCTGTCAACGGGTTGTAAGAAATAAAGCCCAGCCGGGCACACAGAGCGAGGCCCATCCCTTAGTCACTGTAGTTTAATTTATGGTGCTGCTCCTCACTAAAAGGTGTATCTGGCCCCAAATAGCATTGCTGAGGAAAGAATCACAAAGATCCTGAGCCTGTTCCTTTTTTTTTTTTTTTTTTTTGCCAGTCCTAGGCCTTGATCTCAGGGCCTGGGCTCTGTCCCTGAGCCGCTCTCTGCTACTTGAGACACAGAGCCATTTTTGGCCTTTTCTGTGTATGTGGTACTGAGAAATCAAACCCAGGGCTTCATGCATGCTAGGCAGGCACTCTACCACTGAGCCACCTCCTCGGCCTAGACCATTGCTCTTTTAACAGTAAGAACTACTGAGAAAGACACTGAGCCCATGTTTTCGACAGATGTGGACTAGTGTTTGCTAGAGGCTAATATGAAGACGGAACAACAAAAAAGCAATGAACAGCACCCAGTGAAAAATGAAAATATATGAGGGTGGGTGACACCGCTCTCTGAAGAGGTCTCAGTTTCATACATGAGGTTGCAGCATGGAGGATAGGCAAGCCACAAACTAGACCTGGGTTTTATTTGTGGTTCTATGTACGAGGATCTCAAATACAACAGAACAAAGAAGAGTGAAAGAAGGGCAAAAGATAGTTTTAAGACATTTATCCTCCAGAATTCCTCACAATTTTAGGTCTAATTGAGGGAAAGGTTAATCTTTAAGCCTCAGAAGCTATTTTAAAAGTAATTTGGACATTGAACAGAAAGAAGAAATCCCTAGTTCAGATGCGCCGAGGATGGATTTGTAGGTTTCATTTGGTAGATCGTTACTTGGTGGTACAGATCCTGACCAGGGTTCGCCACCATGCTTGTTATGCATGCTCAAAAACACTCCTAAAATCACGGAATTTTGGGTCTGTGAAATACCTAGAGTTCATCTAACATAAAATTCTTGCACGGATGAGCCATCTGAAACCCAGACTCAATGGCAGAGAGATGACCTGCAGTCCAGTTGTGGTTCCTTTTCAGAGTGAGCTCAGGGACAGGGCATGTGGCAGAATGGTGCATGTGCTATGGGAGCCCTGAAAGAAAGGGTGTCACACAGCTAGATGGAAACCCAGTTGCCTGGCGGCGCCCTCCCACCCTCGCGTCTCTGCGCTGCACATGCGTGTTTCTTGTGCTTGGCCAGTCCTCATTCTGGACCCTTAGCACACCAGGAATCTAGCCCTGAGCCTCACCTGGTCATAGGGCAGATGGTTGCTTGTACTGAGCCGCCCAGTTGTATTTTAGGCTGTCCTGATAGTGTTCCACAAAATTAAGCAAGACAGAATTTACATCCCTGTAATTTACATCCCCAGATGCCAACATGAGATGTCCTTGGGGGTGGGGGACTGGTGCACACCGAGGAGTGTCCCTGGCTCTACACCACAAAACAGTGATCCCCTCCCTCCCATTCAAACTCTTCAGTATTCACATTTAGAGAAATTGAAGGAAGTTGCGAGGCTTCCAGATTTGCATGCTGTCAGCGGTTGTACAGGTCAGTAAACCTGGGAAACAGATGTTAGGTTTTATTCCTTTCTTGGGGAATCATTAAAGAAGCATGTTTTGGAGCAGTAGGGAGGGAGATGTGAAGCTGCCTGGCTCTTTCTATAAAGGCCTCTGCTGCAGGCTGGCTGCTTTGTGCTGTTGTAGCCTTGCGGCCATTGCCTGCCAGCACTCTTGTCAGCCCTGGAGCAGGTGCCCTGGTGGACCCGGGAGGGGGCTCAGCTCAGCTGCAACCAGGTCAAAAGTTCAGGACTTGAGTTGGAGAGAGAGAGAGAGAGAGGAGAGAGAGAGAGAGAGAGAGAGAGTGTGCGCGCGCATGCATGTGCACATGTGATGGTGGTGATAATATGTGTTCCGGACACATAACACATTCATTTTCCCATCAGTTTCAAAATGACAGAACTCTAATAATCATTCATGATTTCTTGAATGTCAATGGGTTTCCAGGCAAAGATACCAAGGTGGTATCTACCATGGGTAGATGGTTTCTAGAGAGGATGGCATTGTGGTGGTGACCTAGGCAGCCTAGTGTACTTGTGCGAAGAGTTTGAGCTTCTTGAGGGAACATATTACAGAACATCAAGGCAGTGTTTTCCTCTTACCCGTTGCTCTTGTCTTTTCTGGAAGCACCTATCACCTAGTCTTGTCTGGGCTATTTCATTTGGTCCTTACAGATGAGTATTGAATCCAGGGTCTTGTAACTGCCAGGCAAGCATTCGCCCTCTGAGCCACAATGATGTTCTCTCTCTCTCAGCTGGGGTTAAGTCCTGAACCCCCTGCCTTTGTTTTCTCTTCACTCCATTTTTGTGTTCTTCTCCTGATGTCCTGGGACTTGCTCTGGGGTTGGTGGAGGAGGGGTAGAGTTCTGGCCTGCATTAAGGTGCTAAAATCCTAGAATTTGTGTGAAATCAGTTACTTTCACAGCCAAAAGCAGTGTTTTCTTAACAGAGCAAGTGACCCCTTACAGTAATGCTCTTGTGTGCTGTGTGGTATTTATGTATGCTGACTTGAAATTAGTATACAAAACTAGATGGAGGATAGTATTTATTTTCTCGTTTAAAGTTCCTGATACCATGCGACCTTTATGAGATTTACATGGTGTCATTTTCTTGTATATCTTACACTGCAGTGGACAGCTTGTAACCTTGACAGGCAGCCCGCATTCCTTAGGCAGGTTTTCTGGAGTAATTGTGTGACTTGGCAGTAGGTAACCTGAACCTAACATGATAGCAGACTGCGCCTGGTCTTTCATGCCCCTCCGTCCATCCATAACATCCCCCCACCCCCCAAAAAAAGTGAAAATAGGGGAGTGATGGGGCCATGATGATCCTTTCTTCATATTTTAATGTTAAACTTTAAAGTCACCTCCAGATAATTCCCTCAGAGTAACTCACTTATAACTGAGAAACTTTTAAAGCTGGCTTGTTTGCTGTGTTTTCCCCCTTCTGACCAGTCCTTTTTAATGACTACTTTTTCCCTGAGTGTTAGTTCTATTAGGCACAATAAATAGCACACCAGGGATGGTGGATTTGCTTGACAAAGTCCGTTAAATTAACAGATCTACTTTAAATCCTTTCTTCCATTTTTATTGTGTGTTCTCTTTTCCCGAAAGATTGTTTGTAAATAATCCTACATATGGATAAGAATTTTTTTATTTCCTGGAGTCGTTTGGTACACCTTTATGGAGGGAAAGGTGTTCAAAGATTTCTCAGGTTGCCATAATGAGAAGTTTCCCACTCCTAGACTGATATAGATTTGAGTGAATATCTTACACATGTACTGATTTTTATCTATTGTTTCTGACCTTTCTTCTCAATCCCCGTGTGTTACAAATGGCACACAGACCAGCTTGCATCATGCTGGGATAAGTTGGGAAAAGGATCTACTTGACAGCCTCCTGACTGGAGTTTTCACATTAGTGATGGATAGATCCCATCTTTATTCCTGTACTTCCATTTCTGTAATATGCAACTTTTTTGGTCAGTTCTGGGGCTTGACTTGAGGGCCTGGGCACTGTCCCTGAGCTTTTTTTTTTTTTGCTCAAGGCTAACTCTCTACCACTTGAGCCATAGCACCACTTCCAGCTTTTTCTGTGTATGTGGTACTGAGGAATCAAACCCCAGGCTTCATGCATGGTATGCAAGCACTCTAACCACTGAGCCACATTCCCAGCCAATATGCAGCTTTTTAAAGTAAAAATGGAATTAAAAAATCTTTTTCTTGGGCTGGGAAGGTGGCTCAGTGGTAGAGTGCTTGTCTTGCAATGCATGAGGCCATGGATTTGATTCCTCAGCACCACATAAGCAAAAAGAAAAAAGCCGGAAGTGGCACTGTGGCTCAAGTGGTAGAGCGCTAGCCTTGAGCTGAAGAGCTGAGGGACAGCGCCCAGGCCCAGAGTTCAGGCCCCACAACCGGACCCCCCCCAAAAAAAATCTTTCTCTTTTCCATTCTTTTCATTATTAATGCTGAAGTTGTATGGATTATTACCGTTGCCTTGGGAAATTTATCAAGAAGGATCTGTTACAATATAGTAGAAAACCCATGTTATATCTATAAAGCAACCAGTAGCTCAGGGGGAGGCAATGATGATGAGTGAAGAGCTTCCGGGACTCAGGAGTTCAAGTTAGCAAAGCTGGCCGGATCAGAGTTATTTCCTTATACAGACCGGTAGAAAAAAAGGTCGAGAGAGAGAGACCACAGAGGCATTGCTGCAGTAAGCCTTGCATATCAGCTCACTGTTAGTCATCTTTCTTCAGGTAGTGGGAAAACTTTTAAAGTTCTAGGCTAAGAACTCTTGTGTGCCCTGTGTGTATGTTAAATCTAGCACTGGTTGCTGGGCCAGAACAGAGTGAAAGAAGATCGTCATAGTGGGAAAGGTCATTTGCCATTGAAACACTGGGTAGAACTAGATGATCGACCCTGTGCACATTGAACTCAGAAGTGTATCAAGTATGATTTTTCTGGCTGCAAATAATAAAATGTCAGTAATCACTGCAGATTCTCCTCTACCCCTAAGCTCCAGGTAGGTGTGGTGGCTTAGTGATGGAAGTCAGTAGAGTATTCAGATAAGAGCGATTCTGCTAGGCTCCGGTGTCTCATGCCTGTAATTCTAGCTACTTAGGAGGCTGAGATCTGAGGATCACGGCCAGGCAGGAAAGTCAGGCAGGCAAGTCCATGAGACTCTTATCTCCAATAAACCACTAGAAAACTGGAAGTGGTGCTGTGGCTCAAGCGGTAGAGTGCTTGCCTTGAGCTGAAAAACGTAGGGACAGCGCCCAGGACCAGAGTTCAAGCCCCACGACCGACTAAAAAAAAAAAAAGTGATTCTGCTCCCCGTCACAGGATTGATATTGCTGAGTAATAATCCAGACACAGGAGAAAGACAGTGGAAAACAGCCATTGGGCATTGAAGGTCAAAGATGACTTGCAGAAGGGTATTTGAGTCCTGTGGCACCAGAGGAAAGGAGGCGAGGGCTAAAACTTCTCTTTGGAAAGAACTCTGGGAGCAAGTTTGGGAGGGTGTTGAACTTTTTCTTTTCCCAAAAAACCACCAGAAACAGCTGAATTAGTTCCATTTCCTACGTAGTTAGCATTTTGGCAGACTGAAGAGTTCAATTGTAGGGTCCCCTTCCTGAAGCCAGCCGGGGCAGGAAAATCCATGAGACTCTTATCTCCAGTTAACTACCAGAACAAGCCGGGAGTGGAGCTGTGGCTCAAGTGGTAGAGCAGCACTAGCCTTGAGCACAAAAAGCTCAAGGACAGGGCTGGGAATGTGACCTAGTGGTAGAGTGCTTGCTTAGCATGAATGAAGCTCCAGGTTTGATCCCTCAGTACCACATACACAGAAAAAGCCATAAGTGGCACTGTGGCTCAAGTGGTAGAGTGCTAGCCTTGAGCTGAAGAGCTGAGGGGCAGTGCCCAGGCCCAGAGTTCAAGCCCCATGGCCGACCAAAAACAAAAACAAAGAAAAACAAAAACCAAAAACTGAAGGACAACAGGCCCTGAATTCAAGCCCAAGGACCAGGCATACAAACAAGTACAGAGCTGTGTGCCCTTTCCTAGCTGGCTGCCCAGGCTGCTGTGTGTATGTGGGGGATGTTTCATACGGTTTAAAGGGAAGCATCATAGGAAGTATAAGTCCACAAATAATACAAATGTAAAACTGCATACAGTCCTTCAGGTGCTAGTAATTGATGAAAGGGAAAGGCCCTAGCTGTAAAAGGCACAGATAATGTGCTGAGCAAGATCTGGGCTGGGCTTTGAGAACAGAAGTTGTCTGGGTGTAAGATGACCTTACATAAAATAAGCCAGCCTTTGTTTCATATAGATGGGCTATCAAGATACAGAGAAGCCAGGTCTCTTCTGACAGAAGTACAGACACAAGGTGATTGGCACCGTCTAGAGGCAGGAGTATTTTTCTCACTCTGGAAAAGTCTGTGTGTGCTGATGGCAGAGGCCAGGGGTAGTGCCAGATATCTTACAGTCCATAAAGGCAGCCCTCCAAAACACAGAACTCTGACTCAGATGCCAGCAGTGATGAGCTTGAGAAACCCTGTTCTACAATACTCCTGTCTGGAGTTTGGTTAGAATGTGAATCTCCAGAACTGCTCCCAGCAATTTATACAATCTAATTGCATCATCATCATCATCATCATCACCACCACCATCATCACCATCATCGCCAGTCCTGGGGCTTGAACTCAGGGCCTAAGCACTGTCCCTGAGCTGCAATTGCTCAAGGCTAGCTCTCTACCACTTGAGCCACAGTGCCACATCCAGCTTTTTCTGTGTGTGGGGTGCTGAGGAATCCAACCCAGCTTTCTTACTTCACCTGAAGAAGCTGCGTGTTGGTGGTATGCATCATCTCCCAGTTAGTGCAATACTATTGGGGCCCAGGTACAAAACCAGGCAGCAAGCAAGAACCAGATATAAGTAGTACAAATGAAAAAGGACTGAGATGTGGAAGCTAGTGTACCTGCCTGGCAAGCATGAGGCCTTTGAATTCAATCCCCACTCCCATCACCATAAAAAATTAAAAGTAAATGAAGAGAATAGTATTTCCCACCCGTAAGCTTCAGTCATTACTGATATCTCTTATTTATGGTCACCAGGCTTAAAATAGCATTCACATCTCACCTTCTCCCTGTTTTGCCAACTCATTTCTTCCTGCTTTTTCTCTTCAGTTTGTCTGTTTTCTCTCGAAAATGGTTCTCTAATAATATGGGTCCTATCAGCAGGGATCTTATCTCCTTCACACTTATATCCACAGGATCTGTTTGTCATCTTCTCTGTACGATGGCTCAGAAAATATTTACTGACTGACTGAATGAATGAATGAACAACTGAAAGAAATAATTTCCTAAAAGCAGAGTTGTGATCACTGTGGGTGTAGGTATATGTCTGTGATCCCAGCGCAGTTAGTAGGGAAGTTGAGGCAGGAGGGTTGTGAGTATGAGCTTCACCTAGGCTACTACATAGTGAATTCTAGTCCATGCAATGAGACCTTGTCTCAAAGCAAGAAGCAATAGCTGGGCCCTGGTGACTCATGCCTGCCTATAATCCTAGCTACTCAGCAGGCTGAGATCTGAGGATTATGGTTCCAAGTCAGCCCAGGCAGACAAATCTGTGAGAGTTCTATTTCCAAATAATAGGCAAAAAGCCTAAAGTGGAGGTTTGTCTCAAGTGGTAGAACGCCAGTTGTGAGCAAAAGAACTGAGTGAAAGGCCCTGACCTGAGTTCAAGCTCCAGTACTGATAATGCACATGTGTGCCTGTATGTGCTGGTGTGCACATGCATACACAGAAAAACAACAAAAACCACCAGGAACTGCAGGTTGTATATATTGATTGATTTTATCTGAAACAGTATCTCACGGTGTAGCCTACGCAGTCTGTGAAAACTTGAGGTTGTCCTAATGGATTGAGTAGCCCTACATCCCATCTCTGCCTCCAGCTCTGGGGTTGCTCATACAGTGACATCATTGCTGGACTCTCACTTGACGTTAAATGCTCTTTATTGTGTACAGGCAACTTCAACACGTTCTGGAGTCCGGCAGACAGTAAGAGACGGAAAAGATGTTAGAAATAATTTGGGTTTAATGTACAGCTCACACAACATATCGTGGCTTGAATTGAGAATAGAACCAGGAGAGAGCCAAGCCTAGCAGCAGAACAAAGATGACCTAAAATGATAATTTTCTCTCCGTTTCATGACAAGTTCCTGTGTCATTAGTGACCGAGTATTGTACTCTAAAGTGCCTTGCATGGTACTTTTGCTGTTAAATACAGAGTAATGTTTTAGGATTTAAAGAACAATGTGAAAACATTGTTTAGTTGAGAATAATATTATATTTATTTCTGCCTTATGGGAAGGAGCTAGGTGCAGGACAAATCTTGGTTACTGGTGCAATGGGTATATAAAAAGATTTCAGAATGGAACAGATGAGATGGAGGGAATTAACAAAAGGCTGCAGATGGTGGCTTAATGCTTTGGAACAAGTCCATCAGTCCCTGCTGTCCAATCTAGTGTAAGGGTCCATCTGGAGCTCCCCGGAGTGCAAGGATGTGATGCAATGTACGTCGGATGTGAGCGTAGGTTTCCCTGCAAGTCATTATTACCGTCGAACACATACTTGAAATGTTAGCTGTAAGACAAGATAGGGAAATCTGAAGGCTGACATTAGGCTCTCCATTTATCTTGTAAATTCCAGACCGCTGCTAAGTACATGTCAAAATTTAAAACAGCCTTCTCTTGAAAAAGAAGTTCATTAGAAACTTGTCAAGGTTGTGGCAGGTTGTGAAGGCTGATGCAGGAACAAAACAATGTTGAGAAAACAAAAGCAAGACATCAGTAGAGGTTTATGGTTAGGTTGAGTCTGTAGAGAAGGCAGGGCCCATGCACATGCAGGTGTGTGTCGCATGGCAGTGCTGTGGTCCAGACTGGCCTGGTGGTGGTCTTGCTCCACTGGGCTGGTACTCTACCACCGCCAGCTACAGCCAGCTTTTGCTCCCTATTTGGAGATCCAGTCTTAGATCTAGCTTTGAACCTAGATTCGCTTATCTCTAAGTAGCTAGGAGTTTTGGGTTGTCAGTGGATTCATTGCTTTGGTTTGGTGCTCAGCCACTCAAAACATACCCACTCTTTTTCGGGTTAATTTAGCAACGGTCACCAGTATTTGCCTGCCTGCTGGGTACTGGCTCCGTCCTCAGATCTCAGCCTCCAAGTAGACTGGATTATAAATGTGAACCACCAGTGTTGGCTAGTACTAAATGCGGAGGCGTAAACATTGGCTTCTGCAAAATACAAGTACTGGGCCTCACCATTGGATCTTAACAATGTGATTAAGTTTGTAACATCCCCTCCTTCTCTCCCTCCCCCTTCTTTGTAGTGCTGGGAATGGAACCCAAGGCCTTCTGCATATTAAGTATACATTCTCCTACCAAGCTACATTCCCAGCCCCTGATGTTTAGTTTCTGAAATGTGCCTATTGACAGTTTTTTTTGGGTTTTTTGGTTGGTTGTGGGGCTTGAACTCTGGGCTTGGGCACTGTCCCTGCGCTCCTCAGCTCAAGGCGAGCGCTCTACAGCTTGAGCCACAGTGCCACTTCCGGTTTTCTAGTGGTTTATTGGAGATGAGAGCCTCACAGACTTTCCTGCCCAGGCTGGCTTTGAACTGTGATCCTCAGATCTCAGCCTCCTGAGTAGCTAGGATTACAGGTGTGAGCTACTGGCGCCCGGCTACATTGTCTCTTATTTGGGACATAAGGAATTCTAGTATGATGGTCAGTTAACTCATTTAGTACTCACTTGTACTGGTGCCTACAGAATGTGGAGTCTTTCTATGCTGCTAGACTGGCAACTTGAATGTCTAGGTTGGAGTGACCCTTCTGGTTTGGCTCTTGAATAGCTGGGACTACCGACGAATGTCATAATGCCTGGCTAAAGGTACAACTTAACTGAATTTTGCCAGTCCTGAGGTTTGAACTCAGGGCCTGGGCACTGTCCCAGAGCTTCTTTGTTTGTTTGTTTGTTTTTTGGGGTCCAGTCATGGGGCCTGGGTGCTGACCCTCAGCTCTTCAGCTCAAGGCTAGTGCTCTACCACTTGAGCCACAGCACCACTTCTGGCTTTTTTCTTTTTGCTTATGCGGTGCTGAGGAATCGAACCCAGGGCCTCATGCATGCAAAGCAAGCTACTCTTCCACTGAGCCACCTTCCCAGCTCCCCCCACCCCCGAGCTTCTTTTAGCACTCTACACCACTTGAGCCACAGCGCCCCTTTGGCTTTTTCTGTGTATGTGGTACTGAGAAATTGAACCCAGGGCTTCGTACATGCTAGGCGAGCACTCTGCCACTGAGCCACAGTTCCATACTAGCTTTTTTCTAGTTAATTGGAGGTAAGGCTCTGATTTTAGGTGCTTTGCCACTCTGCGTCTCACTCACATCCCGGGCTTTATAAAGCTCTTGCCTCCTTTCTAGACAAACCCTCCTGGATGAAGGAGACATCTGTCCTGCCTACCATGCTCACGCTCACACCCCCCACACATGCAGACAGGCTCCAGCTCCAGGAGCTCTGGAGGCCCTCCCCCCCCCCCGCCCCCCCCCCCCCCCCCCCCCCCCCGCCAGACTTTGATCTGTGATCCTCAGACCACTGCCAGGCCCCCAGCGCCCAGCTCACGTTCTGTAGCAGAGCCTTCCCAAGAAACCATGCAGGTGGGTTTCTCCAGAAGTGACCCTGCCTGTCTGCACCTGAGCTCCCTGCTCCTTCTGCATGTCTTCCCTCCCTTCCTCATCTGGCATGTGTATCCTAGCCCCTTGTTCTTCACAATCCTCCAGCAGTCATTTTACTCTCAGCCCTGGTAGTTGATCACATTTGGTTGTCTCTGGCCGGCTCCCTCTTCCCTCACTCCCCAGCTCCTGTCTTCAAGCTCTGATTGATTAGCCTTCCCTGTTACTTGGCCTGCTCTCTGGGCAAGGCTGCTGCTTCAGATTTTAATACCCGGGATTAAAAATCCCCACGCCTACATGATACCGTGTGTTGGTATTAGAGCTTCAAGTCAGGGCCTCACACTCTTGCTTGGCAAGGCTGGCACTCTACAATTTGAGCCACACCTCCACTTCCATCTTCTTACTTGTTAATTGAGGATAAGAGTCTGATGGACTTTTTTGTCTGGGCTGGCTTTGAACCAGGATCCTCAGATCTTGGCCTCCTTAGTTGTTAGTATTTCAGGTGTGAGCCACTGGCGCTCAGCTGAGTGTCCAATCTTAAGACTGTTGTGTTATTCCTTAATGTTACAGGTGAAAGAAAGTATCTGTTTTGGGAGAGGGCTTGAGGAGGAGAGGGCCCATATGGGAAGAAAGGGGTATGAATACCTGTTTAACTTGAAAAGAACATACTGAGCACAGTTCAGGATGACTTCCCATTATTGAAGTTGTGGATGTGAAAACTCACCCACAGAGCTGGATAGGTGATCTAGTTTGGGAGTAGGCCCGATGTATTATTAGTTGGTGAAATGGAGTGTACATTTTCATTTTAAAAGACCCAGTCACTCATTAGCCTCCGTGGGATCTTGTCATGAACAACCATGAATCAGAATTAGAGCTTACTGATTCTTCAAGGGATGGGAAGGACTCATTTTTTTTATATAAACTTTCCCCAAGTTTTTTTTTTTCCCTTCAAAATCAGACAACCAATTGAAAATTTAAAAGACAAAACTGTAGACCAGATCTTACGTTTCTGCTTGCTAGTCTCTTGCAGTCTCTTATGCTTCGGATGACTTTGATTAGTTGAACAATAAAATCTCTTGAAGTTCTGAGATTCTGTGATTAGGAATGCCAGCTCATGAACCGGAACTCACTGTTTTCTTTGGTGCCAGTCCTGGGGCTTGAACTCAGGGCCTAGGTGCTGTCCCTGAGCTTTTTCACTCAAGGCTAGCCCTCTACCACTTGAGCCATAGCTCTACTTCTGGGGGGGGGGGGGTTTGGTGCTTAATTGGAGACAAGTATCTAACTTTCCTGCCTGAGCTGGCCTGAGAGGTCATTTTTCTTTTTTTTTTTTTTTTTTTTTTTTTTTTTTTTTTTTTTTTTTGTGGTGGGTCCGGTCGTGGGGTCTGAACTCGGCCTGGGCGCTGTCCCTCAGCTCTTCAGCTCAAGGCTAGTGCTCTACCACTTGAGCCACAGCACCACTTCCAGCTTTTTTCTTTTTGCTTATGTGGTGCTGAGGAACTGAACCCAGGGCCTCAGGCATGCAAGGCAAGCACTCTACCACTGAGCTAACTTCCCAGCCCTCATTTTTCTTTTAATCCATTAAAATTCTAGAAAGGCCACAGATATGTTCTCCCTATAATAGATTCATTAGCTCTTTTTCACCCTCAAGAAACTAACAACTTAATCCATCTCAATCCAGCAAAATAGTGATTTCTTTTTTCTCCTGGTTGTCACATGCCATTAGAGTATAAATACCTTGCTGGTGTGTAGTTATTAAATCTGATGTTCAGAACCTACAGTAATAACTTAGATCAAGCCGGAGCATAAGTTTAGTTAGTTAGTTATTTTTTTTTTATTTTTTTGTCGGTTATGGGGCTTTGAACTCTGGGCCTGGGTGCTGTCCCTGAGCTCTTCAGCTCAAAGCTAGCGCTCTATCTCTTGAGCCACAGTGCCACTTCCGGCCTTTTTCTTTTCTGTGGTGCTGAGGATTTGAACCCAGGGCCTCATGCGTGTGAGGCAAGGACTCCACCACTGAGCCACCTTCCCAGCCTGGGAGCATAAGTTTTAACAGTAATCTTCAAAGGGAACCGTACACCCGAAGTAAATTCTAGCTTTTTCACTCTGTCGTATTTTACTTAATTGCAGGTAAAGGTCAATTTGGCTTTTAAAGTTTTCTGCACAATAATACAACATATTATTATTTTATAACAGTAACTTTAATACATAATACTTTATTTTGGTTGGTTGTACAGCTTGAACACAGGCCCTGAGCGCTGTCCCTGAGCTGCTCTTGCTCAAGGCTAGTGCTCTATCTCTTA
>NW_027204988.1:0-18478 GCF_024711535.1 Dipodomys merriami | reverse complement strand
GATTAGGGTTAGGGTTAGGGTTATTGTTAGGGATCGGGTTAGGGTTACGATTATGGTGAGGTTGAGGTTTAGAGTTAGGGTTAGGGTGAGGTTTTTAGTGTTACGGTTATGGTTAGAGTTATGGTTAGCGTGAGATTCGGGTTACTGTGAGGGTTAGTTTCAGGGTTAAGTTTTGGGTTGCCGTGAGGGTTATGGTTAGGGTTAGGTTTAGGATTAGGGTTAGGGTTATTGTTATGGTTAGGTTTAGGGTTACGGTTAGGGTGACGGTAAGTGTGAGGTTTAGGCTTAGTGTTAGGGTTAGGCCTCGGGTTAGGGTTAGGGTTAGGATTACGGTTGGGGTTAGGGTGAGGTTTAGGTTTTGGTTTACTTTATATTTAGGTTTAGGGTGAGGGTGGGATTTAGGGTTAGAGTTAGGGTTAGGGTGGGGTTTAGAGTGGGGGTTAGGGTTAGGGTTCGGATTAGGCTGAGGGTTAAGGTGGGGGTCACGGTAAGGTTAAAGGTGAGGGTTAAGCCTTGGGTGAGGGTTACGGTAAGGGTCAGGGTTAGGGTTAGGGTGAGGGTTAGGCTGAGGGTTAGACTGAGGATTAGTGTTAGGGTTAGTGTGAGATTTATGGTGAGGGTGAGGGTTAGGGTTAGGGTGTGGGCTAGGGTGAGGGTGAGGATTAGGGTTAGTGTTAGGATTAGGCTGAGGCTGAGGTTGAGGGTAAGGGTTAGGGATAGGGTGAGTGTTAGGATTAGCTTTAGGGGGAGGGTTAGGATGAGGATTTGGGTTAGGAATAGGGTTAGGGTAAGGGCTAGGGTAAGGGTATGTTTAGAGTTAGGGTTAGGGTCAGGTTTAGGGTTAGGGTTAGGCTAAGGGTTATGGTGAGGGTGAGGTTTAGGGTTTGAGTTAGGGTTAGGTTGAGGTTGAGGGTGAGGGTTAGGATTAGGCTTTGTGTTAGGGTTAGGGTTAGGGTTAGGGTGAGGGTTAAGGTGAGATTGAGGGTTAAGGTTAGTGTTAGGGTTAGGCTTAGGATTAGGCTGAGTGTGAGGGTGAAGCTGAGTGTTGGGGTTAGGATGAGCGTTAGGGTTAGGGTTATGGGGAGTGTTAGGATCGGGGTTAGGGTTAGGATTAGGGCTAGGGTGAGGACTAGGGTGAGGGTGAGGTTTAGGGTTAGGTTTAGGTTGAGGTTTAGTGTTAGGGATAGAGGGAGGGTTAGGATGAGGGTTAGATTTAGGATTAGGGTTTGCCTGAGGGCTAGGGTAAGGTTGATGGTTAGGGTAAGCGTTAGGCTTAGGCTTAGGTTTAGGCTGAGCATGTGGTTGAGGGTGAGGATTAGCTTTAGGGTTGGGTTGAGTTTTAGTGTTAGGGTTAGGGATAGAGTTCGGGTTAGGGTGAGGGTGAGGTTTAGGGGTAGAGTTAGGGTTAGGATGAGGGTTAGGTTTAGGGTGAGGGTTAGTGTGGGGGTCACGATAAGGGTAAATGTGAAGTTTAGGCTGAGGATGAGGGTTACGGTAAGGGTGAGGGTTAGGTTTAGGGTTAGGTTTAGGGTGAGGTTTAGGGTTAAGGTGATGGTTAGGGTTAGTGTTAGTGTGAGGTTTAGGGTTAGGGTTAGGGTTAGGATTAATTTTAGGTTTAGGCTTAATGTGAGGCTTAAGGTGAGGGTGAGAGTCAGGGTTAGGGTTTGATTGTGATTTGGGTTAGGATGAATGTGAGGGTTAGGGTTAGGGATAGGGATAGGCTTAGGTTTAGGCTGAGGGTGAGGGTGAGTGTGAGGATTAGAGTTAGGGTGAGGGATAGGGTTAGGGTGAGAGTTAGGGTTTGGGTTAAGTTTAGGGTTAGGGTGAGTGTTAGGGTAGGGGTTACAGTGAGGGTGAGGGTTAGGTATAAGCTTAGGTTTAGGCTGAGGTTGAGGGTGAGTGTGAGGATTAGTGTTAGGGTGAGGGATAGGGTTAGGGTGAGAGTTAGGATTTGGGTTAAGTTTAGGGTTAGGGTGCGTGTTAGGGTAGGGGTAACAGTGAGGGTGAGGGTTAGGTTTAGGTTGAGGTTTAGGGTTAGGGTTAGCGTTAGGGTGAGGGTGAGGGTTAGGATTAGGGTTATTTTTAGGATGAGCTTTAGGATGAGTTTAGGGTTAGGATTAGGGTTAGGGTGAGGGCTAGCTTGAGGGTGAGTTTTAGGGTTAAGGTTAGGGTGAGGTTTTGGGTTAGGATTAGGGTTAGGGTTAGGGTGAGGGTGAGGTTTAGGGTTAGAGGTAGGGTTAGGGTGAGGCTGAGGGTGAGGGTAGTGTTAGGATTAGGGTTAGGTTTAGGGTTAGGATTACTGTAATTGTTAAGGTTAGAGTTAAGGTGAGGTTGAGGGTGAGGGTGAGGGTGAGGGGTAGGTTTATTGTTAGGGTGAGTTTTAGGGTTAGGGTTAGTGTTAGGGTGAAGGTTAGGATGAGGGTTAGGGTTAGAGTGAGGATTAGGGTAAGGATTAGGGTTAATGTGAGGTTGAGGGTTAGGATTAGGGTTAGGGTTAGGGTTATTGTTAGGGTTAGGGTTACGGTATCAATGAGGTTGAGGGTTAGAGTTAGAGTTAGGGTGAGGTTTTTAGTGTTAGTGTTAGTGTTAGAGACAGGGTTAGGGTGAGTGTGAGGTTTAGGGGTAGAGTTAGGGTTAGGGAGAAGGTTAAGGTGAGGGTTAGTGTTAGGGTGAGGGTTAAGGTGGGCGTGACGGTAAGGGTAAATTTGAGGGTTAGGCCTAGGGTGAGGGTTACAGTAGGGTGAGGGTTAGGTTTAAGGTGAGAGTTAGGGTTAGGGAGAGGGTGAGGGTGACGGTTAGATTGAGGATTTGTGTTAGGGTTTGTGTGAGTTTGAGCGTGAGGTTGAGGGTTAGGCTTAGGGTGAGGGCTAGGGTGAGGGTGAGGATTAGGTTTAGTGTTAGGGTGAGTTTAGGGTTAGGGTGAGGGTTATGGTTAGCGTTAGGGCTAGGTTTAGGTGTAGGTTTAGTGTTAGGGTTAGGGTTTGGGTTAGGGTAGGTTTAGGGTAAGGGTTTTTGTTAGGGTTATTATTAGGGTTAGGGTTAGGATGAGGTTTAAGTTTAGGTTTCTGTTTAGAGTTAGGGTTAGTGTGAGGGTGAGGTTTAGGGGTAGAGTTAGGGTGAGTGTTAGGGTTAGAGTTAGGGTGAGTGTTAGGGTTAGAATTAGGGTGAGCGTTAGGGTTAGGGTTAGGCTTAGGCTTTGGCTTAGACTTAGGCCCAGCATGTGGGTGAGTGTTAGGGTTAGGGTTAGGGTAAGGGTTAAGGTTAGGGTTAGGGTGAGGATTAGGATGAGGTTTCGGGTTAGGATTAGGGTTAGGCTGAGTGCTAGGGTGAGGGTTAGGCTTAGGGATAGGTTTAGGATTAGGATTAGGTTTAGGGTGAGGGTGAATGTGAGGGTTAGAATTAGGGTTAGGTTTAGGCTTACGGTTAGGGTGAAGGTAAGGGTTAGGGTTTTGTTAGGGTGAGGGTGAGGCTGAGGATTAGGGTTAGGTTGAGGGTTAGGTTTAGGTTTAGGGTTAGTGTTAGGGTTAGGGTTACAGTGATGGTTAGGGTTAGGGTTAGGGTTATTGTTAAGGTTAGGGTTAGGGTTACAGTTACAATGAGGGTGAGGGTGAGGATTAGCGTTAGCATTATGGTTAGATTTAGTGTTAGGGTTAGGGTTAGAGTTAGGGTTAGGGTGAGGGTGAGGTTTAGGGGTAGAGTCAGGGTTAGGGTGAGTGTTAGGTTGAGGGTTAGGTTTAGGGTGAGGGTTAGGGAGGGAGTGACGGTACGGGTAAACGTGAGGGTTAGGCTGAGGGTGTGGGTTATTTTAAGAGTGAGGGTTAGTGTTAGTGTGAGAGTTAGGGTTAGGGGTAGTGTGAGGGTGAGGGTTAGATTGAGGATTATTGTTAGGGTTAGTGTGAGGTTTAGGGTGAGGATGGGTGTTAGGGTTAGGGTGAGGGCTAGGGTGAGGTTGAGTGCTAGCGTCAGGTGTAGGGTGAGGTTTAGAGTTAGGGTGATGGTTAGATTTAGTGTGAGAGTTAGTGTTAGGGTTAGGGTGAGTGTTCGGTTGAGGGTAAATGTTAGGGTGAGGCTTAAGGTAAGGGTGAGGGTTAGGGTTAGGGTTATTGTTAGGGTTAGCTTTAGGGTTATGGTTAAGTTGAGGGTGAGAGTGAAGTGTAGGTTTAGGGTTGAGGATGAGGTTTAGGTTTAGGGTTAGGTTTAGAGTTAGGGTTAGGGTGAGAGTGAGGTTTAGGGTTAGAGTTAGTGTTAGGGTTAGGGTTAGGGTCAGGGTGAGGGTTAGGGTTAGGGCTAGGCTTAGGCTTAGGCTTAGGCCGAGCATGAGGGTGAGGGTTAGGATGAGGTTTAGGGTTAAGATTAGGGTTAGGCTGAGGGCTAGGGTGAGGGTTAGGGTAAGGTATAGGGTTACATTTAGGATTAGGGTTAGGTTGAGGGTGAGGGTGAATGTGAGGGTTAGCGTTAGGATTAGTGTTATTGTTAGGGTTAGGGTTAGCGCTATGGAGAGGGTGAGGGTGCAGGTGAGGGTTAGGTTTAGGTTTAGGGTGGGGTTTAGGGTTAGGGTTAGGGTTAGGGTTAGTGTGAGGGTGAGGTTTAGGGTTAGATATAGGGTTAGGGGGAGGGTTAGGGTGAGGGTTAGGGTGAGGCTTAGTGATAGGGTTAGGGTGAGGGTGAGGGTTAGGTTAAGGTTTAGGGTTAGGGTTAGGGTTATTGTGAGGATTGGTGTTAATTTAGGGTTAGTGTTTGAGTGAGGTTAAATTTTATGGTGAGGGTTTGGGTTAGGGTGAGGGTTTTGCTTTTGGTGAGGTTTAGTGTTAGTTTTAGGGTTAGGGTTAGGGTGAGGCTGAGGCTTAGGGTTAAAGTTAGGGTTAGAGTGAGGCTGAGGGTGAGGGTGAGGGTTAGGGTTAGGGTTATTGTTAGGGTTAAGGTTAATGTGATGGTTAGGTTGACAGTTAGGTTTAGTGTTAGGGTTAAGATTAAGATTAGGCTTAGGGTTAGAATGAGTGTGAGGTTTAGGGTTAGGGTTAGAGTTAGGCTTAGGGTTAGGCTGAGGGTGAGGGTGAGGGTTAGGGTTAGGGTGAGGTTTAGGGTTAGGGTTAGGGTGAGAGTTAGGGTTCGGGTTAAGTTTAGGTTTAGGGTGAGGGTTAGGGTACGGGTTAAAGTGAGGGTGAGCGTTAGGTTTAGGTTGAGCTTTAGGGTTAGGTTAGGATTAGGGTGAGGGTGAGGGTGAGGGTTAGGGTTAGTGTTATGGTGAGGGTTAGGAGTAGGGTTAGGGTTAAGATTAGGGTGATGGAGAGGTTTAGGTTTAAGTTGAGTTTTAGGGTTAGGGTTAGGGTTAGGGTGAGGGTGAGGTTTAGGATTAGAGTTTGGGTTAGGTTGAGGCTGAGGGTGAGGGTTCGGGTTTTGGTTAGTGTTAGAGTTATGGTTAGGGTGAGGGTTAGGGTGAGACTGAAGTTTTGGCTTAGAGTTAGGATTAGGATTAGGGTAAGGGTTAGGGTGAGTGTGAGGGTTATGGTTAGGGTTAGGCTTCAGCTTAGGGTTAGGCTGAGGGTGAGGGTTAGGCTTAGGTTTAGGATTAGGATTAGATTAAGCGTTAGGGTAAGTGTGAGGGTTAGGTTTAGGGTTAGGCTTTGGCTTAGGGTTAGGCTGAGGTTGAGGGTGAGGTTGAGGGTTAGGGTTAGGGTGATGATTAGTGTTAGGTTTAGGGTGAGAGTATGGGTTCCGCTAAAGTTTAGGGTTAGGGTGAGGGTTAGGGTTAGGTTTAGTGTTAGGTTTAGGGATAGTGTGATGGTTAGGGTTAGGGTTAGGTTTAGGGTTAGGATGAGGATTAGGGTTAAGCTTAAGTTTAGGGTGAGGACTAGGGTGAGGTTGAGGGTTAGTGTTAGTGTTAGGGTTTGGTTTAGGGTTAGGGTTAGGGTTAGAGTGAGGGTTTGGATGAGGGTTAGGTTTACAGTGAGGTTGAGGATTAGGGTTAGGTGTAGGGTTAGGGTTAGGATTAGGGTTAGGGTGAGGGTGAGTGTTAGTATTAGGGTTAGGGTTAGGTTTAGGGTTAGGATTAGTGTTATTGTTAGGGTTAGGGTTAGATTTATGGTAACGGTGAGGGTGAGGGTGAGGGTGAAGTTTAGGGTTAGGGTTAGGGTGAGGTTTATGATTTGTGTTAGGATTATGGTTAGGGTGAGGGTGAGGTTTAGGGTTAGATTTAGGGTTAGGGTGAGGATTAGGGTTAGGATTAGGGTGAGAGTTTGGGTTCCGCTTAAGTTTAGGGTTAGGGTGAGTGTTAGGGTTATGTTGAGGGTTAGGTTTAGGGATAGTGTGATGGTTAGAGTTAGGGTTAGGGTTAGGTTTAGGATGAGGATTAGGGTTAGGTTTAAGGTTAGGGTGAGGACTAGGGTGAAGCTGAGGGTTAGGGTTAGGTTTAGGGTGAGGGTTTGGATGATGGTTAGTGTTACAGTTTCTGTGAGGATTAGGATTAGGTTGAGGGTTACTGTTAGGATTAGGGTTAGGTTGAGGGTGAGTGTTAGGATTAGGGTTAGGCTTAGGTTTAATGTTAGGATTAGTGTTATTGTTAGGGTTAGGGTTAGATTTATGGTAAGGTGAGGTGAGGGTGAGGGTGAAGGTTAGGGTTAGGGTTAGGGTGAGGTTTTTGGTTAGGGTTAGGATTAGGGTTAGGGTGAGGGTGAGGTTTAGGGTTAGATTTTGGGTTAGGGGGAGTGTTAGTTCGAGGGTTAGGGTTAGGGTTAGGGTTACGGTTAAGGGTAGGTTGATGGTTATGTTGAGGTTTTTTGTTAGGATTAGGGTTAGGGTTAGGATTAGGGTTAGGGTAAGGGTGAATGTGAGGGTTAGGGTTAGGGTTAGGCTTAGGCTTAGGCTTAGTGTTAGGCTGAGGGTGAGGGTGGGGATGAGGATTAGGGTTACGGTGAAGGTTAGGGTTAGGGTTAGGTTGAGGGTTAGAATGAGTTTTAGTGTTAGGATTAAGGTTAGGGTGAGGGCTCTGGTGAGGGTGAGGATTAGGCTTAAGGTTAGGCTGAGCTTGAGGTTGAGGGTGAGGGTTTCGGTTAGGGTGATGGTTAGGTTTACGGTTAGGGTGATGGTTAGTATGAGGTTTAGGGTTAGTGTGTGGGTTAGGGTGATTATGATGGTAAGGGTAAAGGAGAGGTTTTGGCTGAGGGTGAGTGTTAAGATAAGAGTGAGGGTTTGGGTTATTTTTAGGGTTAGGGTAAGGGTTAGTGTTAGGGTTAGGGTGAGGGTAAGATTGAGGATTCGGTTTAGGGTTAGTGTGAGGTTTAGGGTGAGGATGAGGGTTAGGGTTAGAGTGAGGGTGAGGGATAGAATTAGGGTTAGTGTGAGGGCTAGGGTTTGGATGAGGTTTAGGTTTCGGGTTAGGGTGAGGGCTAGGGTGAGGTTTAGGTTGAGGTTTAGTGTTAGGGATAGGGTTAGGTTTAGGATTAGGGTTAGGGTGAGGGTGAGTGTGAGGGTTTGAGTTAGGGTTAGGATTAGGCTTAGGGTTAGAGTGAGGATTAGTGTTAGGTTTTGGGTTAGGGGGAGGGTGAGGCTGAGGATTAGGGTTAGGTTTAGGGTTAGGGTTATGTTTAGGGTTAGGGTTAGGTTTAGGGTTAGGGTTAGGGTTAGGGTTATGGTGAGGGTTATGTTTAGGATAGGGTTAGGCTTCGTGTTAGGCTGAGGGTGAGGGTGGGGGTGAGGGTGGGGGTGAGGATTAGGGTTACGGTTAGGGTTTGGGTTAGGTTATTGGTAAGGCTAGGATTAAGTTTGCGGTGAGGGTGAGGCTGCGGGTGAGGGTTATGGTTAGGGTTAGGGTTAATATTATTGTTAGGGTTAGGGTTAAAATTACGGTGAGGTTGAGGGTAAGGGTGAGCGTTTGGGTGAAGGTGAGGTTTACGTTGAGGTTTAGGGTTAGGTTTAGGGTTAGGGTTACGATGAGGGTGAGATTTAGGGTTAGATATAGAGTTAGGGGTAAGTTTAGGGTGAGGGTTATGGTTATGGTTAGTGTTAGGCTTAGGGTAAGGGTGAGGTTTAGGTTGAGTTTAAGGGTAAGGGTTAGGGTTAGTGTTAGTGTGAGGGTTAGTGTTAGGGTTAGAGTTAGTGTTATGGTTAGCGTAATTGTTAGTTTGAGGGTTTGGGTTAGGTTGAGGGTTATGGTTAGGGTGAGGTTTGGTGTTAGGGTTAGGTTTAGGCTTAGGCTTAGGCTTAGGTTTAGGCCGAGCATGAGGTTGCAGGTGAGGGTTAGGATGAGGTTTAGGGTTAGGATTAGGTTTAGGGTTAGGGCTAGGGTGAGGGTTAGGTTGAGGGTTAGGTTTAGGTTTAGAGTTAGGTGTAGGATTAAGGGTAGCATGAGGTTGAGTGTGAGGGTTAGGGTTAGGGTTAGGTTTAGGCTCAAGGTTAGGGTGAGGGTTAAGATTAGGTTTTGGGTTATGTTGAGGTTGAGGCTGAGGATTAGGGTTTGGTTTAGGGTTAGATTTAGGGTTAGGTTTAGGGTTATTGTTAGGGTTAGGGTTAGAGTTACTGTGAGGTTGAGGGTGAGGGTGAGGGTTTAGGCTTTGGGTGAGGTTTAGGGTGAGGTTAAGGGTTAGGTTTAGGGTGAGGGTGAGGTTTAGGGTTAGTGTTAGGGTTAGGGGGAGGCTTAGGGTTTGGTTTTGGGTTAAGATGAAGGTTAGAATGAGGGTTAGGTTTAGGATTGGGGTTAGGGTGAGGGTTAGGGTGAGGTTGAGGTTTAGTGTTAGGGTGTGGTTTAGGATTAGGTTTAGGTTTAGGGTCAGGGTGAGTTTGAGGTTTAGGGTTAGAGATAAGTTTAGGAGGAGGGTTAGGGTGAGGGTTAGGTTTAGGGTCAGTGTTAGGGTTAGGGTTAGGGTGAACGTTAGGGTGAGGGTTAGGGTTAGGGATAGTGTTAAGTTTAGGATTAGGGTTAGGGTGAGGGTGAGTGTGAGGGTTAGGGTTAGGGTTAGGTTTAGGCTTAGGGTTAGGCTGAGGTAGAGTGTAAGTGTGAGAGTTAGGGTGCGGGTTAGGGTTAGAGTTAGGTTTAGAGTTAGCCTTAAGGTGAGGTTTAGTGTTAGGGTTAGGGTTAGGGTAAGGGTTAGGTTTAGGGTTACGGTGAGGCTTAGGGTTAGGCTTAGGATTAGGCTTATGGTTAGGGGGTGGGGGTGAGGATTAGTGTTAAGGTTAGGGTTAGGGTTAGCTTATTGGTATTTTTATGGTTAGGGTAAAGTTTGCAGTGAGGTTGAGGTTGAGGGTGAGTGTTAGGTTTAGGGTGAGGTTTAGGGTTAGGTTTAAGGTTAGGTTTCGGGTGAGTTTGAGAGTTAGGGTTAGGCTTAGGTTTAGGGTGACGATTAATGTTAGTGTTTGGGTTAGGATGAGGCTGAGGATTAGGGTGAGGTTTAGGGTTAGGTTTAGGTTTAGTGTTAGGGTTAGGGTTAGGCTGAGGGTGACGGTGGGGGTGAGGATTAGGGTTAGGGTTTCGGTTTAAATTAGGGTTATTTTTAGTATTATGGTTTGGGTTTAGTTTGTGGTGAGGGCGAGCCTGAGGTTGAGGGTTATGGTTAGGGTTATGCTTAGTCTTAGTGTTAGGCTGAGGGTGAGTATGGGGGTGAGGAATAGGTTTTGGGTGATGGTTAGGGTTAGGGTTAGGTTGAAGGTGAGGATGAGGCTTAGCGTTAGGATTAGGTTTAGGGTGAGGGCTAGGGTGAGGGTGAGGGTTAGGGTTAGGCTTAGGCTTAGGCTTAGGCTTAGGGTTAGGCTTAGGGTGAGGGTGAGTTTGAGGGTTTGGGTTAGGGTGATGGATAGGGTTAGGGTTAGGTTGAGTGTTAGAATGAGGGTTAGGTTTAGGGTTAGGGTTAGCCTGAATATGACGGTAAGAATAAAGGTGAGGGTTAGGCTGAGGGTGAGTGTTCCCCTAAGTGTGAGGGTTAGGATTAGGTTGAGGTTTAGGGTAAGGATTAGGATGAGGGTTAGGGTGAGGGTGAGGGTTAGATTGAGGATCAGGGTTGGGGTTTGTATGAGGTTTAGGTTGAGGATGAGGGTTAGGGTTAGGGTGAGGGTTAGGGTTAGAATTAGGGTTAGGGTGAGGGCTAGGGTGAGGCTGAGGGTTAGTGTTAAGGTTTAGGTAAGGTTTAGGGTTCGGGTGAGAGTTAGGGTTACTGTGAGTGTTAGTGTTAGAGTTAGGGTTAGTGTTAGGGTGAGGGTAAGTTTTAGGGTGAGGGTTAGTGTTAGGGTGAGGGTTATGTTTAGGGTGAGGGTTAGTGTTAGGTTTAGGGTGATTGTTAAGTTTAGAGTTAGGGTTACGTTGAGGGTGAGGGTGAGGGTTAGGGTTAGGGTGAGGTTCAGGTTTAGGGTTAGGGTTAAAGTTACTGTGAGGGTGAGGGTGAGGTTTAGGGTTACAGTTAGGGTTCAAGTGAGGGTTAGGATGAGGGTTAGGGTTAGTTTTAGGTTTAGGGTTAGGGTGAGGTTTAGGGTTAGGGTCATGGTTAGGATTAGGGTTAGGGTGAGGGTTAGGGTTATGGTTAGGATGAGGTTTAAGATGAGGGTTAGTTTTAGGATTATGGTTATGGTGAGGGCTAGGGTAAGGGTGAGGTTTAGGGTTAGGTTTAGGTTGAGGTTTAGGGTTAGGTTTAGGGTGAGGTTTAGGGTTAGGGTTAAATTTAGGGTCAGTGTGAGTTTGAGGTTTAGTGTTAGAGATAGGGTTAGGGTGAGGGTTAGGGTGAGGGTTAGGGTTAGGGTTAGTGTTACGGGTAGGTTAGGATTCACATTAGGGTTACGGAGAGGGTGAGTGTGAGGGTTAGAGTTAGGTTTAGGGTGAGAATTAAGGTTCGGCTTTAGGGTTAGGTTGACGGTTAGGTTGAGGGTGTATGTAAGGTTAAATTTGAGGGATACTCTGAGGTTGAGGTTTTCGGTAAGGGGGAGGGTTAGGGTTAGGGTGAGGGATAGGGTAAGGGTAAGGGTTATAGTTAGGGTGAGGGTGAGGGTTAGATTGAGGATTAGGGTTAGGGTTAGTGTGAGGTTTAAGGTTTCAGTGAGGGGTAGGCTTAGTGTGACGGTTAGTGTTAGGGTGAGGGTAAGTGTTAGGTTGAGGTTGAGGGTTAGGGTGAGGGTTAGCATGAGAGTTCGGATTAGGGTGAGGGTTTCGATGAGCGTGATGGTAAGAGTAAAGTTGAGGGTAAGGCTAAGGGTGAGAGTTACGGTAAGGGTGAGGGTTAGGGTTAAGGTGAGTGTTAGGGAAAGGGTTAAGGTTAGGGTTAGATTGGGGATTAGGGTTAGGGTTAGTGTGAGGTTTAGGGTGAGGATGAGAGTTAGGGTGAGGGTTAGGGTTAGAATTAGGGTTAGGGTGAGGGCTAGCGTGAGGGTGAGGTTTAGGGTTAGGGTGAAGTTTATGGTGAGGTTTAGGGTGAGGGGTAGGTTTAGGTTTAGGGTGAGGTTTAGGTTTAGTGTGAGGGTTACGGTTAGGGTGAGAGTGAGGGTGAGGGTAAGGGTTATGGTGAGGGTTAGGATGAGGGGGAGGGTTAGGGTTAGGTTTAGGGATAGGGTTAGGGATAGGCTGAGGTTGAGGGTGAGGGTGAGGGTGAGGTTTAGGTTTATGGTTATGGTTAGGGTGAGGTCTAGGGAGAGGGTGAGGGTTAGGGTGATGGTGAGGGTGAGGGTGAGGGTCTTGGTTAGGTAATCGTTAGGGTTAGGGTGAGGATTAGTTGAGGGTTAGGGTAAGGGTGAGCTTGAGGTTTAGGGTGTGGGTGAGCGTTAGGATTAGGTGAGGGTTCGTGTGATGGTGAGGGTTAGGGTGAGGTAGAAGGTTAGGTTTAGGGTTAGGTGAGGGTTAGTGTTAGGGTTTGGATTAGGGTGAGGGTTAGGATTAGGTTTAGGGTTAGGGTGAGGTTTAGAGTGAGGGTGAGGGTTAAGGTTAGGGTTAGGTTTGTGGTGTGGATAAGTGATAGTATGAGGTTTAGGGTGAGTGTTAGACTTAGCATTAGGGTTAGGGTGAGGGTTAGGGTGAGGATTAGGGTGAGTTTTAGGGTTAGGGTGAGGGTTAGGGTTAGGCTTAGCGTGAGGGTGACGGTCAGGATGACGGTTAGGTTTAGAGTTATGGTGAGGATTCGGTTAAGTGTGAGGTTTAGGGTGAGGATGAGGTTAAGTGTTAGGATGAGGGTTAGGGTGAGGGTGAGGGTTAGGGTTAAGGTTTGGGTTAGGGTAAGGGTTAGGGTTTGGGTTATGCTTAGGGTTAGGATGAGGATTAGGCTGAGGGTTAGTGTTATGATTAGGGTGAGGGTTAGGTTGAGGGTGAGGGTTAGGGTTGTTATAAGGGTTAAGGTCAGAATTAGGGTGACGGTGAGGTTTTTGGTGAGGGTTAGGTTGAGGGTTAGAGTTAGGGTTAAGGTGAGGGTTAGGGTAAGGGGTAGGATTACGGTTAGGGTGACGGTTAGGTTTATTGTGAGAGTTAGGGTTAGGGTTAGGGTTAGGATTAGTTTGAGAGTAAGAATTAGCTGACTGTTCGGGTGAGGGTGAGGTTTAGGGTTAGGAATAGTGATAGGATTAGTGTAAATCTGAGGGTGAGGGTGAGGTTTAGGGTTAAGGTTAGGGTGAGGGCTTGTGTGAGGGTTAGGGTAAGGTTGCAGGTTAGGGAGAGAGTGATGGTAAAGGTAAAGGTGAGGGTTAGGTTGAGGGTGAGGGTAAAGATAAGGGTGAGAGTTAGGGTTAGGGTGAGTGTTAGGTTAAGAGTTCGGGTTACGGTTAGGGTGAGGGTTAGATTGAGGATTAGGGTTAGGGTTAGTGTGAGGTTTAGGGTGAGGTTGAGTGTTAGGGTTAGGGTTAGGGTTAGGGTTAGAATTAGGGTTAGGGTGAGGACTAGGATGAGGGTGAGGTTTAGGTTAGGGTTAGGGTTACGGTTAGGGTGAAGTTTATCGTTACTGTGAGGGTTAGGGTTAGTGTGAGGGTTAGGGTTAGAGTTAAGTTTAGTGTTAGGGTGAGGGTAAGTGTTAAGGTGAGGGTTTGGGTTAGGGTGAGGGTTATGTTTCCGTTGAAGGTTAGGTTTAGGGTTAGGGTTATTGTTAGGGCTAGGATTAGGATTAGGTTTAGGGTGAGGGTGAGTTTGTGGGTTAGGGTTAGGTTTAGGTTTAGGCTTAAGGTTAGGCTGAGGGTGAGGTTGTGGCTGAGGTTTAGGGTTAGGTTGATGGTTAGGGTTTGGTTTAGGGTGAGTGTTAGGATGAGGGTTAGAGTTAGGATTAGGGTTTGGGTGAGGGCTAGGATGAAGCTGAGGTTTAGGGTTATGTTTAGCGTGAGGTTTAGGGTTAGGGTTAGGGTTAGGGTTAAAGTGAGGCTGAGGTTTAGGTTTAGAGTTAGGGTTAGGGTGAGGGTTAGGTTTAGGGTTAATGTTCCGTTTAGGTTTAGGGTGAGGGTTAGGTTTAGGGTGAGGGTTAGGGTTAGGGTTATTTTCAGGGTTAGTGTGAAGGTGATGGTTAGGGTGAGGGTTAGGGTTAGGATTAGGATCAGGCATAGGTTTAGGGTGAGTGTGAAGTTTAGGGTTAGGGTTAGAGTTAGGCGTAGGGTTAGGCTGAGGGTGAGGGTGAGGGTTAGGTTTAGGGTGAGGTTTAGGATTAGGGTTAGGGTGAGAGTTAGAGTGCCGGTTAAGTATAGGGTTAGGGTGAGGGTTAGGGTATGGCTTAAGGTGAGGTTGAGGGTTAGGGATAGGTTGAGCATTAGGGTTAGGTTAGGGTTAGGGTGAGGGTGAGGGTGAGGGTTAGTGTTAGTGTTAGGGTGAAATTGAGGGTGAGGGTTAGGGTTATTGTTAGGGTTAGGTTTAGGATGAGTGTTAGGGTTAGGATTAGGGTTAGGGTGATGGCTAGCATGAGGGTGAGGTTTAGGGATAAGGTTACGGTGAGGTTTAGGTTTAGGGTTAGGGTTAGGGTTAGGGTGAGGGTAAGCTTTAGGGTTAGAGTTAGGGTTAGGGTGAGGCTGAGGGTGAGGGTTGGGTTAGGGTTAGGGTTAGGTGGAGGGTGAGTGTTAGGATTAGGGTTAATTTTAGTGTTAGGGTTAGGGTTAGGGTTAGGTTTAGGCTTAGGGTTAGGCTTAGGCAGAGCATGAGGGGGAGGTTTAGTATTAGGGTAATAGTGAGGGTTAGGATGAGGTTTAGGGTTAGGATTAGGTTTAGGGTTAGGGTTAGGGATAGGATTAGGTTTAGGATTTGGGGTAGGGTGAGTGTGAGTGTGAGGGTTAGGCTAAGGATTAGGGTTAGACTTAGGGTTAGGGTGAGGGTTAGGGTTAAGGTTTGTGTTAGGATGAGGGTGAGGCTGAGAATTAGGGTTAGGTTTAGGGTTAGGTTTAAGGTTTGTTTTAGGTTTAGGGTTAGGGTTAGGTTTAGGGTTATGGTTAGAGTTACAGGGAGGGTTAGGGTTAGGGTTAGGCTGAGGGTGAGGTTGGGGGTGAGGATTAGGGTTAGGGTAAAGTTTAGGGTTAGTCTTATTGTTAGTGTTATGGTTAGGGTTAAGTTTTCAGTGCGGGTGAGGTTGAGGGTGAGGGTTATGTTTAGGGTTAGGGTTAGGGTTAGTGTTATTGTTATGGACAGGGTTAGAGTTAGGGTGAGTTAGAGGGTGAGGGTGAGGGTTAGGGTTAGGGTGAGTTCTAGGGTTAGGGTGAGGGTGAGGTTTAGTGTTAGAGTTAGGATTTGGGGGTGGGTTTGGGGGAGGTTTAGGGTTAGGGTTAGTGTTAGGGTTAGGTTGAGGGTGAGGGTCAGGTTGAGGTTTAGGGATAGGTTTAGGTTTAAGATTAGGGTTAGGGTGAGCATGAGTGTGAGGATTAGGGTGAGGGTTAGGCTTAGGCTTAGGGTTAGGCTGATGGTGAGGGTGGGGGTGAGGATTAGGGTTAGGGTGATGGTTAGGGTTAGTCTTAGTGTTATTTTTAGAGTTAGCATTAGAGTTATGGTGAGGGTGTGGGTGCGGGTGAGGGTTAGTGTTAGGATTAGGATGGGGTTTAGGGTTAGGGTTAGGGTTAGGGTTAGGTGGAGGGGGAAGTTTAGGGTTAGATACAGGTTTAGGGAGAGGGTTAGGGTTAGGGTTTGTGTAAGGGTTAGGGTGAGGGTGAGGGTTAGGTTTAGGGTTAGGGTTAGGGTGAGGATTAGGGTTAGGGTTAGGGTTTGGTTTAGAGTAATGGTGAGTGTGTGCATGCGGGTGAGTGTGAGGGTTAAGGTTAGGTTTCAGGTAGGTCTTGTGGTTAGGCTTAGGGTTAGGCTGAGTGTGAGGGTGGGTTTGACTGTTAGGGTTAGGGTGAGGGTTTCGGATAGGGTTATAGGAAGGGTTAGGATGAGGGTTAGGGTTAGGATTAGGGTTAGGGCGAGGGCTAGGGTGAAGGTGAGGTTTAGGGTTATGGTTAGGGTGAGGTTTAGATTTAGGGTTAGGGTTAGGTTTAGGGTGAGAGTGGGGTTTAGGGTTAGAGTTAGGGTTAAGGTGAGGCAGATGTTGAGGTTTAGGGTTAGGGTTAGGATTAGGATTAGGGTAAGGGTAGGGTGAGTGTGAGGGTTAGGGTTAGGGTGAGGGTTAGGGTTAGGGTTAAGTTGAAAATTAGGGTTCAGGTAAAGTTTAGGGTTAGGGTGAGGGTTAAGGTTAGTTTTAAGTTGAGCGTGAGGATTAGGGTTAGGTTGAGGGTTAGGTTTAGGGTTAGGGTTAGGGTGAGGTTTAGGGTTAGGGTTAGGCTGAGTGTTAGGATGAGAAGTAGGGTTAGGATTAGGGTTAGGATGAGGGCTAGGTTGAGGGTGAGGGTTAGGTTTAGCGTTAGGGTGAATTTTAGTGTTAGGGTTAGGGTTAGGGTTAGGGTTAGGATGAGGGTTAGGGTTAGAGTAAGTGTGAGGGTTAGGGTTAGTTTGAGGGTTAGGTTTGGGATTAGGGTTAGTGTGAGGTTGAGGATTAGGATTAGGGTTAGGGTTAGGGTTATTGTTAGGGATCGGGTTAGGGTTACGATTATGGTGAGGTTGAGGTTTAGAGTTAGGGTTAGGGTGAGGTTTTTAGTGTTACGGTTATGGTTAGAGTTATGGTTAGCGTGAGATTCGGGTTACTGTGAGGGTTAGTTTCAGGGTTAAGTTTTGGGTTGCCGTGAGGGTTATGGTTAGGGTTAGGTTTAGGATTAGGGTTAGGGTTATTGTTATGGTTAGGTTTAGGGTTACGGTTAGGGTGACGGTAAGTGTGAGGTTTAGGCTTAGTGTTAGGGTTAGGCCTCGGGTTAGGGTTAGGGTTAGGATTACGGTTGGGGTTAGGGTGAGGTTTAGGTTTTGGTTTACTTTATATTTAGGTTTAGGGTGAGGGTGGGATTTAGGGTTAGAGTTAGGGTTAGGGTGGGGTTTAGAGTGGGGGTTAGGGTTAGGGTTCGGATTAGGCTGAGGGTTAAGGTGGGGGTCACGGTAAGGTTAAAGGTGAGGGTTAAGCCTTGGGTGAGGGTTACGGTAAGGGTCAGGGTTAGGGTTAGGGTGAGGGTTAGGCTGAGGGTTAGACTGAGGATTAGTGTTAGGGTTAGTGTGAGATTTATGGTGAGGGTGAGGGTTAGGGTTAGGGTGTGGGCTAGGGTGAGGGTGAGGATTAGGGTTAGTGTTAGGATTAGGCTGAGGCTGAGGTTGAGGGTAAGGGTTAGGGATAGGGTGAGTGTTAGGATTAGCTTTAGGGGGAGGGTTAGGATGAGGATTTGGGTTAGGAATAGGGTTAGGGTAAGGGCTAGGGTAAGGGTATGTTTAGAGTTAGGGTTAGGGTCAGGTTTAGGGTTAGGGTTAGGCTAAGGGTTATGGTGAGGGTGAGGTTTAGGGTTTGAGTTAGGGTTAGGTTGAGGTTGAGGGTGAGGGTTAGGATTAGGCTTTGTGTTAGGGTTAGGGTTAGGGTTAGGGTGAGGGTTAAGGTGAGATTGAGGGTTAAGGTTAGTGTTAGGGTTAGGCTTAGGATTAGGCTGAGTGTGAGGGTGAAGCTGAGTGTTGGGGTTAGGATGAGCGTTAGGGTTAGGGTTATGGGGAGTGTTAGGATCGGGGTTAGGGTTAGGATTAGGGCTAGGGTGAGGACTAGGGTGAGGGTGAGGTTTAGGGTTAGGTTTAGGTTGAGGTTTAGTGTTAGGGATAGAGGGAGGGTTAGGATGAGGGTTAGATTTAGGATTAGGGTTTGCCTGAGGGCTAGGGTAAGGTTGATGGTTAGGGTAAGCGTTAGGCTTAGGCTTAGGTTTAGGCTGAGCATGTGGTTGAGGGTGAGGATTAGATTTAGGGTTGGGTTGAGGTTTAGTGTTAGGGTTAAGGATAGAGTTCGGGTTAGGGTGAGGGTGAGGTTTAGGGGTAGAGTTAGGGTTAGGATGAGGGTTAGGTTTAGGGTGAGGGTTAGTGTGGGGGTCACGGTAAGGGTAAATGTGAAGTTTAGGCTGAGGGTGAGGGTTACGGTAAGGGTGAGGGTTAGGTTTAGGGTGAGGGTTAGGGTTAGGGTTTGGATTAGGCTGAGGCTTATATTGAGGATTATTTTTAGGGTTAGTGTGGGGTTTAGGGCGAGGATGAGGGTTAGGGTTAGGGTGAGGGTAGGGTTAGGTTTAGTGTGAGGTTTAGGGTTAAGGTGATGGTTAGGGTTAGTGTTAGTGGGAGGTTTAGGGTTAGGGTTAGGGTTAGGATTAATGTTAAGGTTAGGCTTAAGGTGAGGCTGAGGGTGAGGGTGAGATTCAGGGTTAGGGTTTGAGTGGGATTTGGGTTAGGATTAGTGTGAGGGTTAGGGTTAGGATAGGCTTAGGTTTAGGCTGAGGGTGAGGGTGAGTGTGAGGGTTAGAGTTAGGGTGAGGGATAGGGTTAGGGTGAGCGTTAGGGTTTGGGTTAAGTTTAGGGTTAGGTCTGAGTGTTAGGGTAGGGGTTACAGTGAGGGTGAGGGTTAGGTTTAGGTTGAGGGTTAGGGTTAGGGTTAGGGTTAGGGTGAGAGTGAGTGTTAAGGTTAGGGTTATTTTTAGGATGAGGTTTAGGATGAGTGTTAGGATTAGGATTAGGGTTAGGGTGAGGGCTAGCGTGAGGGTGAGTTTTAGGGTTAAGGTGAGGGTGAAGTTTAGGGTTAGGATTAGGGTTAGTGTTAGGGTGAGGGTGAGGTTTAGGGTTAGAGGTAGGGTTAGGGTGAGGCTGAGAGTGAGGGTTGGGTTAGGGTTAGGGTTAGGTTGACGGTGAGTGTTAGGATGAGGGTTAGGTTTAGGGTTAGGATTACTTTTATTGTTACGGTTAGGGTTAGAGTTAAGGTGAGGTTGAGGGTGAGGGTGAGGGGTAGGTTTATTGTTAGGGTGAGTTTTAGGGTTAGGGTTAGTGTTAGGGTGAGGGTTAGGATGAGGGTTAGGGTTACGATAAGTGTGAGGGTTAGGGTTAGGGTGAGGGTTAGGGTAAGGATTAGGGTTAATGTGAGGTTGAGGGTTAGGATTAAGATTAGTGTTAGGGTTATTGTTAGGGTTAGGGTTACGGTTACAATGAAGTTAAGGGTTAGAGTTAGAGTTAGGGTGAGGTTTTTAGTGTTAG
>NW_027204987.1:0-18479 GCF_024711535.1 Dipodomys merriami | reverse complement strand
CCCCCGTGGCATCAGATGCCGACCCGGCCGGGGTGGACGCCCTAGTCCCAACTGCTCCTTAAGAGGCAACGCTCCTTCAAGTGGAGGACACCCTCCCCCCCTCCCTCCACGGACTGGAGGTTGCAAGTCCTGTCAGAAGCAAGCGAAAAGGACAATCACAACAAACCAACCCCAAGCCAGATGCACCTACCTAAAGACGAGCGCTTCTGGTCATGACCCGGGACGCCAGGACTCACGGGCCGGGAAGGTCTCTCTCCACCCGCGTGAAGCCCCCTGGCTGCCCCGCGCCTGTCTGGCTTTGCGGACAGCCCGAGCTCGCCTCACGTGGGTGAGCGGGGAGGGGGGACAAGGCCACGGGTGACAGTCCGCGTCCCCGCGCGACGTTCGATCGCAGCCGCTGCAGGGGTGAAGCTGGGGGGCCGGGCGGGCGCGAGGGTGGCGCAGCGCCCAGCGGAGAAGCGAGCACCGCGCCGCGGGGCCGGAGGGGCGGGGAGCGCGGAGGAGGGGGAGGCGCGCGGGGGCTCGGCGTCACGGTGCGGGGAGGGGAGGGGCGGCGGAGGAGGGGAGGCGGGGGGGGGGGCACGGGGAGGCAGCTGCTTGACAGTTACTTCGGCGCAACTCCAGGAGGCAGGGCTTCGGTGCCTGTCCCCCCGCTGATCGAGCGCGCGCCGGGCTCCAAGTGCCCTTTACGGGGATCCGCGCGATGAACCTACCGGGCCGAGCGCATCGGAGAAGAAAGCGCGGGGGGGGGGGGGGGGAACAGTGGCGCCGAGCCGTGGACCTTTCAGCTCCCCTTCGGGGGCCGGCGATGGAAGCCGGGCCGGGAAAACACCGAGGGGGGACTGGAGGGCGGGGCCGGGAGGCAAGTGGGTTGCTCCCGCTAGAGCTGTGCCCGGAAAGCCCTGCTGGGGAAGGTGCTTGGTGAGGGCAAGCTGCTGGGGTTTGTTTGGAGGGAGATTTTAGTACGATGGAGAGAAATAAAGTTTCTTTTCCTTCCTTCCTTCCTTCCTTCCTTCCTTCCTTCCTTCCTTCCTTCCTTCCTTCCTTCCTTCCTTCCTTCCTTCCTTCTTTCCTTCCTTCCTTCCTTTCTCCCTTCCTTCCTCCCTCCCTCCCTCCCTCCCTTCTTGCTTTCTCTTTGTTTGGAAACTGGATAGAGATCTTATTATGATGGAGAGAAATAAACTTTCTTTTTCCTTCTTTTCCTTCCTTGCTTCCTCTCCTCCCAACCCCCCAGTTTTAATTTGTTTTGGTGAATTTGAATCATACATAAAACTTGCAAAGTAATGGGGCTGCTTAACAGCCAAAAAAAAAAAAAAAAAGTAGCATGAGACATAGAAAGACAAGGCTTGGACTCTGTCTCCATCCTTAAATAGGGAATCCTGCCATCTGTAATCCTCATCTATAAAGTCACCCTTCAGAGTAAACTGTGTATTTAGAATATGTTAAATACAACTGCACCATCAAATACATCTACCCCTCTCCAACTTGAGATTTTGTCACTTGTTATGGCATTAGATGAACTTAGATGTTGGCTAAAGAAGGGACATCCTGAAAGACAGTGTCATCTTAAGAAACACCCCTGCCCAAGTGTGGTAAAGGGATGGCTTCCTCAGGCCTGGACTTCAAATAGCCAAATCAAGTAAGTCATAACCCACCTAAGAATAAGACAAAAAGAGGGAGACTATTTGACGCCTATAAAGAGCCCTTAAGATCAAGTACCAGCCACTCTATCTCTGCCTTACACCACGAAGGGTGGTCTGCGCAGTATATGCAGTCCATATCCTTCATTACAATTGCATTTCCCCAGAGGCCCATCATCTCCTTCTGCCCTTCTTCTAACTCACAAAATAGCGTGCAGTCTTTCCATGCAGGCATTCCTTCCAAGGCAAAAATGTGTTGCCCACATGACATGAACATCCAATTTGCCTGGCACGGTATTCTTCAAGTATTTTAATATTCTGAGTCTCTGGCAAGTTTGGTTGACTTGAGGCAATCCTCACGATACTGCGCATACTGCTTATTGACAATGTGGTTGTATTCTGGTCTCCAGAGCAGATATTTTTATTGTGTCATTTATTCTTGATTAAAATCCAGTAGTAATAGTGGGTATTATTATTACCATTTCATGGATGGGGAATCCCCAAGTTAAGAGATTTAATGTCACTTGCCAAAGATGACCCAGTTTAAATAACACACACACACACACACACACAGACACACACACACACAGACACACACACACACACAGATGGAAATGCTACATTTGGACACTTGCAAAACATGAGCTGTGATGACTCTACTATTGTGTCACTCATTCTTCAGAGCGCACAGCTAAGCCATGCTTGGATGTCGCTGACCCACAGAAACCATAAGATAATAAATGGGTGGTGTTTGAGGTGACTGTGACAGTTTTGTTATGCAGCAGTAGATAACAATGCATTCACATTATAGAAAGAGTAACCTTTCAAACCACTCTCCTGATCAAAATTCGGCATCAGTTCCCCATTTGGAGTACAGAAAGAATAAAGCCTGAAGTTGATACCAATGCTTTCCAGCCCTTCCAGAAGCCTCCTCTCCACCTCCACCTCTGCTCAGGCTGTAAAGGCTCCCTTCCAATTCCTACCCTCTTCTCAGCAAGGTCAGCCTTGATCAGGAGCATCTTTAATGACATCCTTCTCTTCAATTGTCCTTTTCAATACCTTGTGTCTTTTAAAGTACTGGTTGTAAATTGTAATGACTTTATTTGCCTTTTGTTTCCTGCCTGTCACTAGGCAGTGAGCTCATAAGGACAATGACCTTATGGACTGTGCTTATAGACTGCGCTCTGAGCGCACAGCAGGAGTGTCATGACTGTGTACGGAATAAAAGATGGGAAGCCCTGCCACCCCGAAGCACCCCTTTATTCTCATGGATTTCCCTTGTCAGTCTGGCTTATCTCTACCAACACAGCCTTTGCGTGTTTCTATCCAGCCAAATCTGTTCATCCAGATCGAGTTTAAACACTCCAACCGGCATCCATTTTCCCAGGCCTTTGCCCCCTTTCCTTGCTTCTCCACTTCAGAACTTTCATACTGGCCCCTAGCACCTCTTACCTTGTGTTACAGCTATTATAATTGATGGTGCCATGCTCTAGAGCAATAATCGGGGAAGAGGCACAGATGTGCAGGAGACGTTTGAGAATAAATGAGTATAAAGCTTTCTATTTCCCCATCTTCCAAATAAATAAATGAGTATAAAGCTTTCTATTTCCGCATCTTTTGCCTTCCTCACTTTGGGTGTACTCTTGGTAATGATGTACAGATTTTATGAGAGGGAAAGGAAAGGGATAGAGAAAGAATCAGCAGATACCTTACTATTGGGTCACTGGTGCTTACTGACATCCCCTCCCTTCAAGCCTAAACAATCTCTTTTCCCATTGTTGTCCCCACTTAAAAGATAAGATGACAGATACTCTAGAAAGCTGAACAAATAACTTGCTCATCAAAAGTGAAGCTACAGTTCAAAGAGAGGTGTGGTCCCAAATATGTGATCCTTTTTCTGTAATACAGTTCAGCTCCCTTCCGGGCTGAGGGCATCTTACTGAAGCTTGGATATGAATGTAGGGTGTGCACACGTAATGCTTATGTCCAGAGCCAGAGGCCAGAAGACAGAGCTGAGGTGGCTCCCCAGTCAGTGGTCTGTTGCTTTTTGTTAATGTTGCTACACTCAGCATCATTGTACAAGAAGGAGGGGGGTTCCCTGACTAGCATTTTCTTTAAGCTGCTTCCTCAGCCAGGGGGCACAGTAGGCAGATTATGGAAGGATGATGGCCAATACAGGCTCAGTTTCTCCACTGGATCAGAAGTTCCTGGCGATGGGGACTACCCAGTGTAGTAGTTGGTAGTCCCCAAAGTGCTTAGTGTAGAGCATTCAGAGAGCACAGGTAGATGAGTGAGGGATCAGGAAGCCCGGGTCCAAACAACCAGAAGACAATCCTTATTACAGTGCCTTATCTAAAACCCAAAGAAGTTAAGAAGTGATTTTCTCAAGACCACATCACTGAATCAAGAGTTCAAATCAGAACCCAGTTCTGGTGCTTGGTCCAAAAGTCTTCACTGCTTGCTATTCACTGCTCCAGCTGTGGCCACCAAGAATCAAGTTTTCATCTTCAGGTAGTTCATTCACTCCATCCCTCCCTTCCTCTCTTCCTCTCCCCCTTCCCCTCCCTCCCTCCCTCCCTTTCTCTTTTCCTCTCTCTACTTCCTAGGCTTCTACTATTTAAGCAGAATCCTTGTATCCTCAAAACTTCACTGAAGCGGGGTGCCAGTGGCTTATATTTGTAATCCTAGCTACTCAGGGAGCTGAGGTCTGAGGATCAAGGGTTGTAGCCAGTTTGGGCAGAAAAATCCATAAGTTTCTTGTCTTCAATTCACTAACAAAAAGCCAGAAGTGGAGCAGTGGCTCAAGGAGTAGAGTGCTAGCCTTGAGAAAAAAAAATAGGCTCAGGGACAGTATCTAGGCCCCGAGTTCAAGCCGCAGGACTGGCACAAGCAACAACAAAAACAAATGAACATACGCGCCCCTTCCCCCCCTCCCCCCCACATAACTTCAGTGAGCAGAGTATTTAGATACTTCACTATGTCCTGGTAACCTTGCCCAGGGAACTGATGAGACAGAGCTGGTCAGGCAGTGGGGGTTGGGAAATATTATGAGAATCCCCTTTCCTTCAATAGAAAGGAATGGTTCTTCCCAAAGAAGAGACAGTTTAGCACAAGTTGAAGTCCCCCCTTTCCCATATATATTAATCTTACATACAAATAATAGCTATTATTTGAACCAATAATTGGGTCCAATTTAGTATCAGGCAATCTTAGATGTTCAGGATCAGTCTGCACATCTAACGATGCAGGGACAGAAGCGAGCCCAGTAACTATGCAACCTGCCTGTGGCGTCTGGCGATGATTATAGTTGTGAGGTGTGTGTTATGAAAGAGGAAGTACTCTGGGTGCTATGGGAACAGTGCCGTGATTATTTTTGGTAGCATGAAACAGGGTGTTTGAACTTCCGCAGCTCTACTGGCAAGGGTCTCTTTCTAGAACTCAACTGTAATCCTGTTCTCCTTTGTTGAGCATTTTTAAGCCACTGTTTGGTTGGAGGACAGAATTGGCCAAGCTAGTCTGTTCTTTCTGCCATCACTCAATTCTAATAAACACACAATTCATCAGAAGAAAGAAAGAGGCATCCAACATGCAGCCAATATGGCTTCCTGGTTCAGAACTTACAGAACTCAAGACCTGCCTAAAGAACTAATGCCACTATAAAGTGAAGTTGATGTTTTAAGAGTCGCAGAGATCTGGCTGCATCTACCAACTCTTATCTATTTATGTTTCTGTATATTTCTTATGTTGATGAGGTTATTTAATTCTGGCTTTTACTGGAGGCCTAGTTGACTGGAGAAAGGTAACCAGATGTAGCTGACATAGAGTCTCTCTTCATAACCATAATGCATAACATCCAACTGTTTACCCCTATGACCTTTCTTTAGTGGTACTTGGTCAACCACATGCATGGCCAAATGACAGCTTGGCATGCTGCCATTTCTAAGATTCTTGAACTCCTTCCTTGTACGGTGTATAAGGAACCTGACTCACCTTTATTCACCTCTTCATCTGAAGTTCTGATCAATCTTTTTCCTGCTGTCTTAATTTCCAGTTTTCTAACTTACACTATGCACACAATCACTCTCCCACTTTCCATTTTAACTGGCTCCTAATGGTTTTGGCATAGTCATCCCAGAATGCATGTGGGGAATCTTGGTCTGATTGAAGCCCTGAGGGGTGTTTAGCCTTCCCAGTTCTGGTGTGTAGTTCCAGAAGCCTTTCTAATTGTGTCCCCTACCACTCTACCAACCCACACATGCAGGGGATCACCCTGGACTTAAAGAGTTGAGATGCTTAGGTTCTGTTTTAATGTTACTAACGGAGGAAATGGCAGGGGTGGGTGGGAGGGGGAATCTCTACTTCTATGTCCTTGTCTGTCACATGGAAGATCTGGACAATCTGGTCACTAGCTTCCCTTTGGCTGAAACAGGTGACAATTTCCTGCTCCTATCCCCCTCCCCTCCCACGTCATTTCTGCTTGCTTGGAAATTCTCTGCTGAGCACATGGCTTTGGACCTCTGACTCTTGTCTCTGAAGATCCTGGCTGGCTTAGGAAGCCCTGTGCACTACCTCCTTCATGTTCTAACACTGGCCGTCTTATAGGTCCTTTGTCCTCTGAATATATACCTAAACACACCTCTTTCCCTTAGCAGATATTCAGTGTACTTCTCCTCACTGGTTTTTAACTCCTCTTTATCAGGAGCTATGCTGCCTGCCATATGCAGTATAGTAGTCTCTCTATTTACCAATATAGAGGAGAGTCAATTACTATTGGCTACATGAGGAATTAAGGCATACTTTGTCCCCAGTGGCTGCTGGCCTGCTTTCCTATGGGAAAGAGCATAACACGCCTGCTTTTAGGGCATCCTGAGCTGCACCTACAGAAGCATGCTTGAACCTGACAGCAGAGACTCGCTCACCCCTTTCTGAACTGGAGATAGGAAGGTCTGGTTATCCTCTGTATGCGTCTGGTACCTATGATAAGGTCCTCAAGGGAGGAGCCATCACGGGCTATTTCCTTGCCGTTGTCACATGTATCTGCTTGCACAATGGGAAAGTCGCTTGGCCAAGGCTGTTAGTATTTTTTTTTTTTGTATGTCCCGGAGGTGCTGAAATCAGTCTGACATGTTTGGGCAAATAATCCTCATTCTAAACTCCATTTCTCCCTCTAGATTCTGCACCAAGTGACAGGAAAGCTGCAGAGGTAGAGATAATAAGCAACACTGCCAAAGCTGGTAAGAAATGAAATTAGTTCTACCTATAGCAAACAGTTTCCTCCTCAGAAACTTGAGATTGAATTTCTTATACATTTTCATATAAAGACCTATTTATGCAATAGCATCATGGTTCCAAGACCATTTCATATTCAACAAAAATATTGAGGTAGCTGGAGACTCCCTGAGGATGCCTAAAACCTCAGGGATCCTCAGATCACATTTTAAGAACAAGTGATACAAGTCAAAAGAACCTTTTAGCAAAATTTAACTTTAAAAATCATTATAGTTTTGAATACCTGAGGTTGAAGAAAGCAACCCACATTGAATCAATACATGTAGTTCATAAAGATATCAAAATGAAGGTAAAAAGACACAAACTGAAGGTAGAAAGTCAGTGGAAATGATAGGTGTCTATGTGTAAGCACAGCATTTTTTAGCATTGGTGTGTATGTTTTCTTTTTTCTCTTTCTTTCTTTCTTTCTTTCTTTCTTTCTTTCTTTCTTTCTTTCTTTCTTTCTTTCTTTCTTTCTTTCTCTCTTTCTCTCTTTCTCTCTTTCTCTCTTTCTCTCTTTCTTTCTTTTTTTGCCAGTCCCGGGGCTTGAACTCAGCACCTAAACACTGTCTCTGAGCTTCTTTTGCTCAAGGTTAGCACTCTACATGTAGGTTTTCTTAAGGTTCTAAACTGACTTTTTTTGGGGGGGGGTCCGGTCGTGGGGCCTGAACTCTGGGCCTGGGCGCTGTCCCTCAGCTCTTCAGCTCAAGGCTAGCGCTCTACCACTTGAGCCACAGCGCCACTTCTGGCTTTTTTCTTTTTGCTTATGTGGTGCTGAGGAATCGAACCCAGGGTCTCAGGCATGTAAGGCAAGTGCTCTACCACTGAGCCACCTTCCCAGCCCCTAAACTGACTTTTAAGTTTACAGTAAATCCCTTTTTTTTTAATCATCAGGGGACATAATAAAAGAAGACATTTGTCTGTAAGGCTTTTCCAAAATTATTTATTTTGTTTCCAACTCAAGATGGTCCCTGGCTTACAGGTTAATCATATATCATCCATCTTCCTCTCTTCTCTCTTCCCCAGGGCTCAAGTTAGGGACCGCATCAATGGCTGCCTTTGCTGTGACATCAGATGGGATCCCTAACAGGAGATGTGTGTGTGTGTATATATATATATATATATATATATATATATTTTTTTTTTTAATCAGTCATGGGGCTTAATTGGTTTTGTATTGACCTGTGCGTATTTGCATCTGAGATTGGTTAAAAGTATGGTGGGACACTGGTGACTCAAACTTGTAATCCTAGCTAACTACTCTGGAGGATGAGATCTGAGGATTGCAGTTCAAAACCAGCCCGGGAAGGAAAGTCTGTGAGACTCTTATTTCCAAACCACAAAAAACCCCGAAGTGATGCTGTGGCTCAAAGTGGTAGAGCACTAGCCTTGAGTGAAAGAGCTCAGGGACAGCGCCCAGTCCCTGACTTCCAGCCTTACCACTGACCAAAAAATGTACACTTGTGATTTTACAAACAAAAAGAAATAATGCTTTGAAATCTGCTCTTACATAATTATTTATATTTTAATAACATTCCATATTCAAGTGACTTCTTTCCTTTTAAATTCATTTTTATTACTTTTGTTTTCATTTTAGGCCAAGGATGTTGCTCTAGGTAGCCCCATTCCTTTCTCTCTGCCCACAGCCTTGCAGAGATCTTTCCAGAGGTCAGCTTCTTTCTAATTCAGAAAGTTGAGACCATCCATTAACTTCAGGGGGTGATTTTAGGAGGGATTACAGGTCCTGAAGTCCTGTTACTTAGAACTTGGTCCCTGGAGGCTGATCTGCACCATGTTTACAGATGTTATTTTGGAGTGCACTTTACTTGTGGTACTGAGGTCTCAGGGAGATTAAATGAGCCGTTGCTACTAATCAAGCAGAGCTAGGAAGAGCTAGGAGGAGACTCAGCAGCTTAACACAGAAGGGAGCCCCATTCAGGAGCCCTACTTCTCTCCCCTGTCTGTGCAGCTCACTTTTCTGCCAGTGGGTCTCTATTCCTGCTATGTGGCTCTAAATGGAGCTATAGGTGTGTGTGTGTGTGTGTGTGTGTGTGTGTGTGTGTGTGTGAGTGAGTGAGTGTGTGTGTGTGTGTGTGTGTGTGTGTGTGTGTGTGTGTGTGTGTGTGTGGAACAACCCCCAAACCAAACACCAAATTCCTCTTGGAGGCTAGCTCCAGGGCCTAATACCTCTTTCTTTTTAATGTCACATTCATAGCTTGTTACCCTCCCCTCTACACCAATTAACACACATTTTATGCAAAATGAGGATACTAGGTATAGGATCCATTTCACACACACACACATACACACATGTTCAGTTTTCCAAGGTGATTGCTAATTGTAACCCCTGCAGCCCAGCTTGTTTGACCTGCAAAGTCTGCTTTGGTAGTAGCAAGATCTAGGCCCTAGCCTCCTGTTTCCCCTCTTCCTTTTTCTGCTCACAACCAATTCACATCCCTGGCAGCTTGGAATCAGAACTGTGATGACAGGACAGAGCGCTGTCATCCTCCATAATTAGCCAGCCGAGCAAGGCTGAGGTGACTTGTAAGAGCACTACATTGACAGAGCGCTTGCTCTGGGAATAAATTATTCACAGCCCCTGAAGTGTAATGGGCTATCACTTTCAAAATAGGTCATTCACACTAAGGCGGTTGGAGGTGAAAATTTCTCAGCAATGGTAACAAATCCAAGTACTTTGGTTTAAGCAAATCTCTGAAGACAGTGGTTTCTCTAAGCCATCCTGTATTAAGTATCTTGTACTGAATCCCAGCTATGTTTTCATTAGTGGCAGGAGGGAGAGGCTGAAGCAGCTGTCTGCTGGCATTAGTAAATGTTGGAGGATGGAAGGTTTTATTTCAGCCACTTCTCTTACTGACCCTTCCCTGAAGAGCCTCAAGGGGCTACTTGAGAAAGATAAATGTGAACACCTGCTCTGGTTTCCCCTGCCCACAGAGGATGCTAAGTAAGAGAAAGAATCAGCCCCAGACAGGTTCTAAACAGTCAACACACACAAGACTCTCTGAGAAGTGCCACGCAGCCTTGAGTGCTGGTCATAAAGGAATTCAAGTTCAAGTTCAACAGCTGGAGTCTATGTGTCCTTGCATTTCAAATCCTAATTCACAGACATTGGAACTGCTTGACCACCCAATACACTTGTCCCCTTGTTGACAGTAGATATATTATTCAAGTCAAGCACTGGTTGGAATACTAATAATGGACTGGCTATTTCGGTGTTTGTGAGAGTTTCTGGTATGTAACAGGTTCTTAAAAAAATTTTTTTTTCTTTGAGGATAGGGATTGTTTTGGTCTGAGTATGTAGCTCAGTGGTGGAATGCTTGCTTAGCCTACACAGGCCCTGGGTTCAATTCCCAGTACTGAGAAAGAAAGAAAGAAAGAAAGAGAGAAAGGAAGAAAGAGAAAAAGAAAAAGAAAGGAGGGAAGGAAGGGAAAGAAGGGCTTCAATTCCCAGTACTGTGAGAGAAAGAGAGAGAGAGAGAGAGAGAGAGAGAGAGAGAGAGAGAGAGAGAGAGAGAGAGAGAGAGAGAGAGAGAAAGAGAGAAAGGAGGGAAGGAAGGGAAGGGAAGAGATAAAGAGAAGAGAGAAGAGAAAAAGAAAAGATTGTGCTTCAACATGGAGTAATTCTGCAAAGGAATATCTTACAGGGGAAAGAACAAATTTTCCTAGGATTAGAATAAAGGAAAGTGATTGAAAACAGCTTGTGCTATTGGAGTTAAAGTATAAGCAAATGTTCTGCCTGTGAGTTATTACTGTTAAATGGATGTATGCCTAAGGGAGGCTGTTAAATCCCCTGGGGAGGAGCACAAAGGGAGGAGTTGAGCAATAGGATTGGAGCCTTGGTGCCTGCTCCGAGGAGGAATAGCCCCTTTTTACATCTCCTCCAGCAGAGATTCTATGAACATACAACCTGGAAGCAAAAGGGCAAGAAGTGCAATCATGCATTTGAACTTGGTGATCATGGAAAGAAATGCAAGAGAGCCTGTGGGGAGAGATTTGTTTCCATGATTAGCTCATTTATTACACCACTCCCAAGTCCAGCTCCTTGGTCAGGGTCAACTCCCAGAACCATTTCTAGCTTTTGTGGAAACTTGTTTCCTTCCTATTACATAGCTCAAGGAAAGGTAATTGCTCCACAGATGTTTCTGAATTCCTTAGTATTTTCCTGTATTTTGTTATATCCATTCCATATCAATTTTTAAAAATATGGGTATGTATATATAATGATCCTGATAAAATATACAGAATATAAAATGTAACATCTAATGTCTTACCAGTCTTTAAGTGTACAGTTCATTATTCTACAAGCTATCTTCCAAATTATTATTTAGTAGTGTTGGGGAAGAAATCCAGGGCCTCATACATGCTGGGCAAGTGGTTTATTAAGTTATATGTCCAGCCATCAGAACTCTCATTTTGCAAAACTGAAACTCTATGTCCATTAAACAATGTTTCCCTATTGTCTCCCCCTCACTTCCCCTAGCAACCACCATTTTCTGTTTGTTTTGGAGACTGACTTATTTTACTCAACATGACACCTGGCATTGGTGACTCACACCTGAAATCCTAGCTACTCAGGAGGCTGGGATCCGAGAATCAAGGTTTGAAGCCAGCCCAGACAGACAAATACATGACACTCTTATCTCCCATTAGCTACCCAAAAGCCCCAAGTTGTGGTATAGTTCAAGTGGTAGAGCACCAACCTTGAGCACAAAAGCCAAGTGAGAGCATAGGGCCCTGAGTCCAAGCCACAGTATTGTCGTGCACATACAAAACCAGAAAGACTAAGCCATGTTGTAGCACATGTCAGAGTTTTCTTAAGCCTGAATAATGCTCCACTGTATACATATGCTAGATTTTCTGCATCTATTCTTCCTTAGTGGTTACTTAGCTTCTGCTACCTTTTGACTATGATAAATAATGGTATGAGAAAATAATGTCCAATTATCTCTTCAAGGCTGATTTGTTTCTTTGGGCAGAAGAAGTGGAGTTACTGGATCATACTTTTCTGATTTTTTTTTTTGAAGAACTGCCATACTGTTTTCCACAGTGTTGGTAACAACTTCCATACCCACCAAATTCCCTTCCCAGAAACACTGCACAAGCACTCCTAACTCCTCTTAATAGCAAGCTTTTCTTCTTCCTAGAGCAAATTGGAACTGCTCAGAGATGTCGAATAGAACTAGACATTCCTGCTTCTTCTAATGCTTAGCAACCAGGAGCCCCATGGCCCCCACTAAATGTGCATGGGTGTATGTGGTAGTGCTTTTAGCTTTCTCCTGTCGTGTCTGTTTTGGAAAAAAAAGCTTCCTTGTTCTCAAATTAACATGCAAGCTGAGCAGACACACACTGGTCTGCCTTATAGGCGTTGGGTTCTGGGCAAGAGCCAGCAGTGTTCTGTGTTGATCAAAACTCAGCTAATCCCATGTAATCTTCAAATGTCAAGAATGTATTTCCAATTTGTGGTTTCTCTGGGAGACACTCCCTGAGGCCTAGCATATCACTCGTTGGTGAACTGGGGGATTTATGTGTGTGAGAAAGTCTTGGAGACAGTCTTGAATCATGCTTATCCATCAGTTGTTCCCCAAGGAGGTTCAAGAGCCTCAGATCTCAGACACATGTGAACCCAAAGAGTCAAATGGAAAAGAGACTTTTGTAATGATGCAGAGGTATGATTGAGAAGGACCCTGGCCTACATGTTATCTTCTTTCACCCAGCTTATTGTTAGGCTAGTAATATAGGTTCTTTGTCCTACTGTATTTTTTTTCCATCTGCAGAATACTGTCTTTGCTCTGCTCCACTACCCATGGTATTCTGTCTTAGAGCCCTAACCAACCCCTGCTCAGAGCAACAGCCACCACAGAGATCACTGACTCACCGTGGGCAGTTTTAGAATTGCTGGAGGATTTTGATGCTATAAACTGTTGTCTTTCTGGGCATTTCAGCAATGTTAGGAGGACTCAGGAGATGCTTTCTATTCTGTACACATCACTCCATGCTGCCAATGACAAAAGGTACTGTTCTTTTCACATACAGAGGGTAAGACTTTGGATATACCATCTACTGTCTCTCCAGGTATAAGGAAGACCTGAATTGATCCCTTCCTGCTCTCCCTAGCTGCAGCTGCTACTATATCCAAACTAATGGACCCGTTGTGGCCCTGGTCATAATTTTTATGAGTGATGCTCAATATTTTTTTATTTTTGCTTTATTCACAGAGGGTTGATCCACCAAGCTAATGTTTGTCCTTTCATATATTTGTATGCAACAAATGTATTAATATACAGATACACATAAGCAGATTACCATGAGTTCCTATGATGGTTTTGCCATTTGCAAGTACTTAGAAAGCAATGAAAAAAACCAAAAACCAAAACCAAAAAAAAAACAAACCCCAAAGTGCCACCAGAGAGGATATTCAGGAGGCTTCATTTAAAATCTTAACTGCTGCTAGGTGCTGGTGGCTCACGCCTATAATCCTAGCTACTGAGATCTGAAGTTTGCATCTGAAGTTTGCAAGTGAACACCAACCCAGGCAGGAAAGTCTATGAGATTCTTATCTCCAATTAATCACAGAAAAAAATGGAAGTGGAGCTGTGGCTCAAATGGTACAGGGTAAGAGAAGCTCAGGGACAGTCTTCGGGTCCAGAGTTCAAACCCTAGGACCAGTCTTTCACCCCAAGTTAACTGTTGTCCTAAAATGCTGCAACATATATATATATATATATATATATATATATATGTATAATATACATATATATGTGCCTAGATATAGACACACATGTGTACATACAGGTATATAAGCATGACACATATACATACACACATGTGTGTATGGATGTACACATGTGTGTATGGATGTACACATGTACACATGTGCATCTATGTATGTTCATGTCATACATATCATGTGCGTGTAGTCAATGGATTGTAATTTTCAATGAGAAATTTTTAAACAAGGTCTGGAGGCATGGCTCAAGTGGTACAGCACCTGCCTAACAAGCAAAGCCCTAAATTCAAACTCCAGTTCTGCCCAAAACTGTGTTTTCACAAACCTAGAAAGTTCAGCCTTTCTCAGATTAGCTTCTAAAAAGAATTCTGTGGAGGAAGTATGGGGGAGGAGTAACTGTGATGTTTACTTCATTAAATATTTACCCAGGAAATAGGTCCTAAATGCTGTTAATGATGTTATTAAAGATAATTCTTCACCGCTGGCATTACTGGAACACACAAGGGGCCTTTCTACACAATAAAATGACCCTTAGTGTGTATTGTTCTTTGATACCCAGTGCTTTTTCAAAGTAAGTGCTTTTTCTATTCCTTTGAATAGAAACCAGGCACTGGTGACTCCTGCCTGTAATCCTAGCTCCTCAGGAGGCTGGGATCGTGGTTCAAAGCCAGCTGGGGCAGGAAAGTCCATGAGACTCTTATCTCTAATAAACCACCAGAAAACTAGAAGTGGTGCTGTGGCTTAAGTGGTAGAGCAGAAGCTGAAGAACTGAGGGACAGCACCCAAGCCTAGAGTTCAAGCCCCACAACTGAGAGAGGGGGAAAAAAGGCAATAGAAAACAGGGAAAAATCGTGAATTTATTCTGTGCCAGGTAATAGAGTTATTCTGAGCCCTGCTTTGGACACATTGTGTATATTATAGCAGGCAGGCCTGCTATTTATGAGCTCTGTCCCAGGTACCTCTTTACCCCAGGGAAGCACCTGCACTGCAGGTGTACCTGCAGTCCCAATAGCTCTCATTAGCCTATGTCTTTGATCCAGCCAGCTCTTTGTAATGTGACAAAAGCCAATAGTAGAAGAGGGGAACTTTATAGACTTGGGAGGCCGGGACAGCTGAGAAAATCATAGATAAATACCAACGGACTTCTCAGGAGTAAGCCCCTAGTGATGATCTCATACAATTATCTGCTTTAACCTCAGCAAGCTTTCTTGATGTTGTTGTTCTTGTTTTACTTTTTGTTATTTTGCTTTGTGCTCATACTGAGGCTTGAACTCATAGCCTGGGAGTTATCCCTTAGCTCTTTTGTTCAAGGCTGGTGCTCTATCACTTAGGCCACAGCTCCACTTCTGGCATTTTGTTGGTTCATTGGAGATAAGAGTCTCATGGACTTTTATTGCCTGGGCTGGCTTCAAACTGCAATCCTCAGACCTTAGCCTCTTGAACAGCTAAGGATTATAGATGTGAGCCACTGGTACCCAGCTCAGCAAGTTTCTTTTTCTTTTCTTTTCTTTTTTTTGGGGGTCTGGTCATGGGGCCTGAACTCTGGGCCTGGGCACTGTCCCTCAGCTCTTCAGCTCAAGGCTAGCGCTCTACCTCTTGAGCCACAGCGCCACTTCCAGCTTTTTTCTTTTTGCTTATGTGGTGCTGAGGAATCTAACCCAGGGCCTCAGGCATGCAAGGCAAGCGCTCTACCACTGAGCCACCTTCCAGCCCCTTTTTCTTTTTTTTTGAAGGGGCAAAAATCACCACCACCACCATCTTCATCCTTATCACTATAGCATCATCACTACCATCAATCATTGCAACCACTACCATCCCAGTAACCACCACCACTGATACTACCACCACTGCCATCATCACCATCACAATAGCCCTGCCAACCCACATCATTACTATAAGTGGTAGAGAGGATCAGAGCTTCTGAAGGAGTTAGGTAAAGCCAAACACCTAGTAAGTTGAACTAAACCTTTGGGTTCAAATATTTTCTTCATTCTACAACATACTGGTATCTTCCTTTAGTTTAGAAGTATGCAGAGACTCTAGACATTTTGTACACAGAGGACTTAGTATAGCAATATGGCTGAGAAGGTTGCTTGGTGCTTCTCAGGAAGCTTTTTTTTTTTTTTTTTGGTGGTTTATTGGAGATAAGAGTCTCATGAACTTTGGTGCCTGGGCTGGCTTTGAACCGTGATCCTCAGATCTCAACCTCCGGAGTAGCTAGGAGTACAGGTGTGATCCGCTGGCACCTGGCTTGGAAGCTGTTTTTGAAGTGAGTGCATGACGCAAGCTCAGATTGAAGAGTGCAGATCCCTCAAAATAGCAATGCTTTCTTTACATTGTGCTTTATATTAAGATTTAAATTTTCAATTAAAAAATCTCTTGGGCCAATGCTTGATAAGAAATGTACTCATTATCTTGCCCATGTAATTGTAACCCCTCTGTACAGTATGTTCACAATAAAAAATAAAAAATAAAAAAAAATCTCTTGGGCATGTCCCCTCACTTTGGTAAGACTGGAATTTGAACTCAGGGCCTTGCATTTGCTAGGCATGCACTCTACCACTGAGCCATGCTCCCAGTCCTTGAAAACAAATCACATCTCTCTAATAACAATGTTGGCTCAGTATGTGAAGTAACATATTGAAAAGAGAGGGAGAAGAGTAACAGTCACAACTTATTTCAATGTTTTGATTACCATAATTATGCTTCCATCCTTTTTTTTAAAAGTTGTGACATACAGTGGCTATGTATACCATTTATTGATTGATTGATCGATTGATTGATTGTGTTGGTTCTGAGGCTTGAACTCAGGGTCTGGGCATTGTCCCTGAACTTTTTCACTGGTGCTCTAGCTCTTGAGCCACAGTTCTACTTCACCTTTTTGCAGGTTAATTGAAGAAAGGAGTCTCATAGACTTTCCTGCTTCAAACTGTGATGCTCAGATCTCTCAGCCTCTTGAGTAGCTAGGATTACAGGCATGAGCCACTGGCACCTGACTATGCATATACTTCTGGTTTCCAAGTCTAGTCCTCTAGAAGATACACTCAAGCATGTTTTCCACTATTCCTAAAAAGTTAAGACTTCTCTGGGTGCTCACAGATATATTATTCCAACGAACATTTAAAATGTTTTCTTTGCAACAATGGGCTCCTTTCTGGCACTGGTTTGATCTAAGTAGGTTACTCTGAGGTCACTGGAGACTATAAATCAGAGGGGTGGACTGGTGGCTAAGACAGCTTGCATAGCTTTCCTGCAATGTGCTATTTTAGTTGGTGCCCCTGGAATGACACCATCTCGTTGGCACCAGCCAAAGAAAGCTTCCTAGACATCTATGGGAAGAGAATGTTGTGTAGTAATCCAAGGCAGAGGTCACACAGGCATGAATTACTGTGGGGAGGTCTGTGTCTGCTCCAGACCCGGTGACAAACGACAGGATAACTTCCAACCAAAGTGTTCGTCCAGGAATCCGGGGATAGAAACTGATCCAAGCAACTTTGGCAAAGGGTGAAAGCAAAGAGTACTCAATTCTTTTCAACACACCAAACTAGGACAGCCTCTTCCTGCCTCTTTTTTCCAATTCCATTATGAATCCACTTGAAAACCCCTAATATCTCTTGAGAAAGACTCACATAAGTTAAATAACAATGGCCTAATTTGTTTATATGCTATAAAACATGGCATGTTTTATAGCATCAAAGAAAATGCTGCAACACTTTCTAGAGAGAGTCCATACACTTTTACCTTTCTATTTAGCTTGGTTTTTCCTTTAAGGGTACAACTTAACTGCTGTAAGATTTCAGGATTTACTGGTATTTTTTATATACCCTTGATTTAATCTCTTTCCCTCCTTCCTTCCCTCCCCCTCTTCCATCCTACTTTCTCTTTTCCTTTTATTTCTCCTTCTCTTCCTCCGCTTCCTTTTGTCTCCCCTTCTCCTTTCTCTTTCTCCTCCTTCCTCTTTCATGTTCTCCCTTTCTTCTTCTCTCCCTTTCCTTTCTTTCAATTTTGGAAAGGGCAAATGTGCTTCAGAATATGATATCAAGATATATCAGATTACCATTAAAAAACTTACCTTGGTTTTTATAAACAATCTACATAAAAGACAAAAAGTAGGCACATATCTTAATTATGATTCTTTTCCTGATGAATGCTTTTCTAGCTTCCTAGTTGAAGTTCCCTTTGAAAGAGAGAGCATGCTGACTCAGGGGGTTTGGACAAAGCTGAGAGGTTTGGTTTAAAAGTGATGACATTTTCCCCATCTGCTGATTTCTTAAAGAGCTACTGACAGCCAGTATTGGAGTGGATTTCCTCTGGTCCGTTCATCTCCATCTGGGAGAGCCTACTTTCTTTGTAGATGCTGAAACAACTTTCTCAGACATGGTCAGCTGGACAGGTGTGTTCTGCTATGTCATGCTGTCCTGGCTCAGGGAACATTGAAAATTGTGGCAGAAGTCTTGCAGTTTCATACGGTCTTTAAGTGAGATCTTAAAGACACATGACCCTCCAGGGAATGTAAGAACTGGGAAATATTTTGCGTATGTACTGTGAACCCATGGTATTTTATTATTCTAATCTGTTCACTTGGAGATGGACTATTGAACAATGTTGAAAATGGAAGGAATGAAGGCTGTATTTGGCTAATTTCTAAGGAAAGAAACAATTGACTATCACCTGGAGAACTGGGTCTTGCTCCTATACAGGCCTTCTGTTCTTGAAAGCTGGCTAAAGCCCTCAGCTGCCCAGGGCCCCTCTTTTTTGCTTCTTTCAATCATCATCATCATCATCATCATCATCATCATCATCATCAGTTTTTATAGCTATCATTA
>NW_027204986.1:0-18493 GCF_024711535.1 Dipodomys merriami | reverse complement strand
AAGCCAGAAGTAGAGCTGTGGCTCAAGGAAGCAGAGCACCAGCCTTGAGTGAAAAAGTACGACAGTGCCCAGGTCCAGTTCAAGCCCCAGTACTGGCATATACATACGTACATATATACATACATACATGCATACATACATTCATACAAACATACATATATAAGGTGAGGAGGTCGCTGGGAAAGGAGATAGACTGGGAAGTTTTAGAGGGCTCAGGGGAGCTAGGATGTAGACTTCAGAGTGGGCTGAGGACAGGAAATGTGGATGGGGCAGGGGAGGCCATACCTTTGTTATGCGCCTCAAGCTGGGACAGGGAGTTCACAGCCACCTTGCACAGTGCACAGTAGAGCAGTCGCTTGGCTTTCTCCTCCTCCTCCTTGCTACCTCCAGGCAGGGCAGCGGGGGCTGGAGTCCCCCCTTCTCCTTTGGTTATACCCCGGCCACTCTCTGGAACACTGGGAGGCGATGGGGACCCAGGCTGTTTCTCTGGGGATCCTGGGACAGGACCCAATCCATTCTCCATGGAAACTGTTATGGGGAGAAACATGGGGTGGGTGGGTGGGATCATACTAATGGCTCTTGGAGAAGCTTCTTCATGTGGAGACCCACCCCCACTTCCTGGAGGGCAAAGGCCCAGAAATCCCCACCCTGTGACAACATTCATGCTTTCATGCCCTGGGTCAGGGCCAGATGTGGTCTAGCTGCCACAGGCTGAGAGCATGAGGCTCCAGTGTCTGGCTCATTCTCCATAAGCTGAGAATGGTCAAGTGGTCTGGCCCCATCAGTGGACTTGGAGGGTAAAACTGGCCACCTACTGAGTCGGCCTACTGAGTCAGGGGTAGAACATGGAACAAGGATTCAAACACCCTCCTCCCCGCGCCCCTGCCTATGTATCACCAATGGCCTGCCAGCCAGCTGGGGCTTCTTGTCAGTACCAGACCCTTCCCAGAGTCCTCAAGCTCCAGGAAAGCTTACCAAGGAGCTGTAGAAAGGGGTAGAACCAGGATGAGGGAAGGTTAGGAGAGACAGATGCAGGCAGAGCAAAGGGAAACAGAAACAGCAGAATCGGAGAGGGAAGAAATAGGGATGCAGGCTATTCTATAATTCATGGGCACAATTAAAGATGCACAGTCCCCAGGCCTCTGCAACTGGGTTCTGGCCTCTGTACAGGGGAAACTCTAGCGCTCCCATTCTCGCTCCAGCAACTGATCCAGTTTCCGGGTCATGGGGTGGGGAGGGGCCTGTGATGGGCTGTGGGGATGGGGAGCTGGTAGAAGGGGGCATTCCTAATCCTTGTAGGTATCCATTTGTTTGTCCAGCCTATGATTCTTCTCTTTCATTCTCTTACTCAGTTCTGACATTCTCCATCAATCTATATAGCACATCTCTGGACAGGACTTCACAGTTTATGAAAGCAGGGTTATGGATACAGTTATCCCACCCTGTATCTTCAGAGACAGAGTAGGAAGTAAATGAGGTAATATAATAAGGAACCTAAAACCTAGAACCGAGCTTAAGAAATGTTAAGCGGGCTGGGATGTAGCTCAGTGGCAAAGCACTTGCCTAGCAAGTGCAACATCCTGGGTTTGATCCCCAGTACTAAAAAAGACAAAAACAAAACAAGCAAAAAAACCTACCATTTAGCCGGGCGTCGGTGGCTCATGCCTGTAACCCTAGCTACTCAGGAGGCTGAGATCTGAGGATCCCAATTCAAAGCCAGCCTGGGCAGGAAACTCTGTGAGACTCTTACCTCCAATAAACCACTCAGAAAACCGGAAGTGGCACTGTGGCTTACCTTGAACTGAATTGCTGAGGGACAGTGCCCAGGCCCAGAGTTCAAGTCCCATGACCGACCCCCCCCCAAAAAAAAATGTTAAGCAAGCACTGCTACTGCCACCACCATTGCCAACCTATATCAATTTCTTTCCTTCCTTCCTTTTCTTTTTTTGGTGCTGGTTCTGGGGCTTGACCTCAGGGCCTGGGCCTTGTCCCTGAGCTTCTTTTGATCAAAGCTAGTGGTCTACCACTTTGAACGACATCTCCACTTCTGACTTTCTGGTGGTTAATTGGTGATAAAGAGTCTCATGAAGTTACCTACCCGAGCTGGCTTTGAACTTCAGTCCTCAGATCTCAGCTTCCTGAGGAGGTAGGATTATAGGCGTGAGCCACTTGTGTCCGGCTTATTCATTTAAGATGATCAGGGTAGGAAACAGCCAGAACATAATTAAAACTCAGGCCTGCAGCCACTATCTGCAATTCTGAGGGTGGCTCCCTGTGTGTGTGGGAGGGTTTGGGAGGTGTCCATGGGAGCTTGAGATTCCAAGCAGGCAGGCTTCCTTTCTCTCTCTCTCTCCTCTCTCTTTCTCTCTGTTTTTTTGGTGCTGATATTTGGGCTTGAACTCAGGTCCCTGTGCTCCTATTTGGCTGTTTTTGTACAAGGCTGGCATTCTATCACTTGAACCATGCCTCCAATTCTGGCATTTTGCTGGTTTGAGGTAAGAGTCTCACAGACTTGCTTGCCTGAGTTGGCTCTGAACCTTGATCCTCAGGCCTTAGCCTCTTGTGTAGCTAGGATGCTAAGTCACTAGTACTCAGCTTTTCATTGCCCGGCCAGGATCCGATGAAATAGGGATGAGGAGGATGTCAGATCTTTCTCTCTCTCTCTGGAATTGGCCAGGATTGACATCGATGTGGCAATCTCGGGATGGGGGTGGCTTGTATCTTCTTGTCCCCATATTCCCTCTTCCCAATTTCTTGGAAGTACGGTTAAGGATGGTGGCCATCAGCCATGAGGGTAAAAGAATTTCAGAGCTGTTTTTCTTTCTTTCTTTCTTTCTTTTTTTAAAGCTGGAAAAAGACCGTGAAGATCTTAAAGTCTCATTCTCTTGTTTGCCAGAAAAGTAAACTCTGGCCCAGAGAGGCCCAAAGTTCTACTGAAGACATCCAGGGAGTTGCCTGGTTTTTTTTTGTTTTTTTTTGTTTTTTTTTCTTTTTACCCAGACTTCCCTGGGGAGCCCTAGCTGGGCTCACATATCCTGATTCTCTCTCCCTAAGACGAAAGGGGCTCTTCCTGGACTGGATGGTTCCCTTTTTCTTGGGGAGTTTTGCCAGGTGGCCTCACCCTAGCCCCTCTGAGTCACTGGGCGTTGGGGAGAACACAGTGGGGATTCTGTTGAGAGAAGCTGAGGCAGGGCTGGGTGGGGGTGACAGGATGGAAATTTCTCCTCACTGTGTCTGTCCTGCTCCAGCATTCACCTTAGATGAGGAAGAAGGGGGGGGGGGGATGGGGACTGAGGGAGGAGGAGAGAAGCAGGGGAGAGAACATGAAGACAGTAGAATTTGTGTGTGTGGGGGGGGGGAGAAGGATTTAGACACACCTGGACGGGGGGTTACCCCATCTCCACTTGGAGGGGTATTCCCTGGTGGAGCTGGGTCTCCAGGTTCCCGGACACCAGGCTCCCTGCCTCGGGTCTTGGCGGCCTCGATGCCTTTGACTCTTCGGGCATGGCGATTACCCTTGTAGTGCGCCTCAGCCTGGCTCTTGAGGGATGGAGGAAGAAAAGGGAATCTGAGATTGCCTTTTATCCGCCTGGCCTCCCCCACAGAGCTCCTTTAGGTCCCAGGGTAGTCTCAGCAGACTACAGAGAGAATCTTTGCCTACACCCTGGGAATATAAAGCCCCCTGCTGATAAATCTGGTTACTCCTGGAGCTTCCAGCTTCATTCAGTCTTTGGGAATCTAGATTTTCCACCTGGCTCAGACTGCATCCTAACCAGGGTCTGACTTTGGGCTCAGGACTCTTACCTAGTCCCAAGGTGGAGGGCATGTGGACCCTAACCCTATGAGAGAATGCTAAACTGACAGAGGCCTTAACAATGAAGCCTGCTGGTCCCTTTAGACCCTGAGGCCCATGTGCCAGAATCCCTCAATCCTCAAGATCTTACCTTGGTTGTTTTCACTATCAGTCCTAGGAGCTCTGATGCCTGGGCTCTGTCCTGACTACTCTCCACCCCTCCAGGGTCTAATTTTCCCTGAAGTCTCTGCAGACACCCTGGAGGACCCTGGCCTCAAGCCCAGCTCTAGAGACAGGAGACAGCAGCAGAGACAGCTGTCAAAACAGAGCCACTTCATGGGGAGGGAGAGGAAGAGCCTATCAAGGGGAAGGCTAGCTGCTATTGGATCCCCACCCCTCCAATCTTATTCCTTCCACCAATGAGTGGAGACAGGGTTGATAGAATGCCTGGGGTCTAAGCTAAGCAAGAGGCCTCATGCTGGGCTTGATTCTGACTCCACCTACCTACTGCCAGCCCCTGTCCTCCACTCCCATTTGCACCCTTGCTAAGAAGGGACAATGCTGGAGGTACAAGGTCACCTAAACAGGGGTGGAAATGGAAGGTATGGATAGACAGCAAAGGAAGATGGACAGCCTAGGAGGGATAGAACAGTAGTGTGCAGTGTGTGTGTGTGTGTGTGTGTGTGTGTGTGTGTGTGTGTGTGTGTGTGTGTGTGAGTGTGTGCTGGGTAGTCAAACAAAATATGCTTTTCCCCTACTCAGCATAGTGAAGATCTGCTGTTTTTCTCCAAAAGCTCTCGAGAGCCTACACCCCATAAATTCTCCTTGAATCTAAACAAAAGACCCAGTGGAGCCTGAAAGGGAGGAGATCTGAGTGGCAGGATACATACCTGGGTTTGGATGGCTTTGGGGCATGGGGAAAGCATGAAGGGGCCTGGGGGCTGGTCTTTGTATGTGACTTGGAGGTAGGAGGGTAGAAATGAAGTAGAGTGACAAATGAAGCCAGGAAATGGGAGGGAATCAGATGGGTCTGGGCTTCAGCAGAGGCCAAAGAAGACACAGGATCTGTGGGGGAGCCAATGACCTGCACCTAAGGAGAGCAGAGGCCACCTTCTCACCTCCCCAGACATCTGTGCTCCCAGTGTCCCTGAGCCAGTGGTGCCTCAGTTTCCAAAAGGAGAGATCAGCCTTGGAGGATTAATCTATTTCATGTCAAAAATACACCACAACAGTGTGTCCCTCTTAAGTGCCGCCCATCAGCCCTTGCCCTTGCCCTTCCTGTAGTATCCTGGTTCCCCACTTTCCCCTTAACCCCCTCTTAGTTCCTGCCCTTCACCCACAGCTCTCAGTCTCTGCCCCTCCTCAAGGCCCCTGTCTCCCCAACCCTGTGGCTGAGTGGCTGGGCTTCTTACCTGAGAATTGAAGCGGATTTGACAGACATTACAGGAGATGACTGGCCGCTTGGTCTTGAGCAAGGGCCCCCCGAAAGTGTGGGAAAGCACAGCCTTCTGCACAGGGTCCATCTGTGGAGGTAAGCTGGGGTGAGCCAGGAACCCCAGCACAAGCTCAGGTCTGTCACCTGGCCCCTCCCCGACCCTTCATCAGCTAGGTGAAACCAAGAGCCCAGAGCCTCACTGGCCAGATGCTCTCCAGCCCAGTCCCCTTCAACAGCCCTGGAAGGAACCAGCTGGAGCCACTTATCCAACATGCTCCCATTTCACAGAAAGTAGAATTCCCAGTGGTTTGTCCGAGGTTCACAGGATGAATTAGCAGCAGAGCCCGAAATCAAACCTAGACTCCTGGCTTGGTCCATCCTGCCATGATGGTCCAACTCTGATCCCCCTTAACCTATTTGCCAAGAGTCCCACTGACAGAAGTCCTAAAGTATTGTAGTTCCTAGGGCCTTCATCTAAAGCCTGTAAACCTTACTGGCCCCACTCTGGGGTAGGCCTGTCTGCCAAGCCTTGCCTCTGCTTCCAGGAGACAGATATTCCTAGCTCCCTAGCCCTGAGCCCCACTTGACCTAGTCTGCTTCTCTCTGGACCTCTTGAAGGTAGCAGCTTCTAGAGGGAATCAAGTAACTTAAGAGAGTAAGTGGCTCTAGGGAATAATGGAGAAGGAGAAGGGGCAATCTGGACAGCTAGGGTGGCTTCAGACAGCCCAGAGATCTTCTGAACTCTCCCTCTGATCAACGGGACTTTGAGAGTAGGGCTGAGAGGCTGGGCTGGATTAGGAGACATCTCTGCCTCCACCCTGGGTCAGCAGATGTCTTGGCTGTCTCCTGCCAAGAGTTCACAAGAGGAGGGGAGAGGACAGCCTTTCTTTGAGGCCTTCAGCAATCAGGGAATAAACCAGGGGCCCAGAGGCATGAAAACAGCCTCCCTGAACAGTCTTCCCCCCTTTGGGCCCCTATAGGTGGTGGCCCAGAAGGGGCATGACTGGAATGCAGCTGAGGCCCTGAAGGACTGGATGGTGGCTGGAACCTTCAGAAGAATTAGGGCGGAAACCTTATCTTCCAGCTGGAGGAAATTAAGGAAGACATAGTTGCTGGGGACTTGGGGGTCCTTAGCTCCCCAGCTGAGCCCACCTTACACCAGGTTCCAGGGTTCCCAGGAGACATGGCAAGAGACAGAACATGGAGCAGAGTCTGGAAAAACCCACCTGTCTTGACTGTCCTTCCCTCACCCAGGAGTCTTACCACCTGGTCTGGGGTTTATATCAGGAAAGAGGCATCAGCAACCCCTGTGAACTGGGCACTGGCCTCACCTGCTTTGCCATGATCAGGTTCATTCAGGTAACTGGTCTGACAAGTGTCTCCCTCCTGGCCTATGCCTGGCTAGAATCAGCCCCTCTCACGGGAAACCCCTCCCACCCTCCCTCCCCTTGTCACATCCAAGGAAAAGCCCAACAGGAGAGGAATGGGTGTGCCTATGTGTGTCAGGCAGGCTGTGATCAATCTGTGCATGGGTGGAGTGTGAATGAGTGTCATGTACTGTGTGTACAATCATTTATGTATCAACATTTCTGTGTCGGGGGCTTTGCTGACACTAGGAATGGTCAGGTTGTGTAATCTTCAGCTGTGTGTTTGTCTGTGTGGATCTGATGTGTTTGGCAGAAAGAAAGACAGACCAGGTTGGAGACAGGCTTTAATCAGAGGGGGGAGACAGATTGCTTTTCTCAAGCTCCCCAAACCCAAGGCTTCAGTCTTTCCTATTCAGAGACCCTCCCCCAAATCTACCCTAGGGTTCTCCTAGCCCCTGCAATTCCTCATATGCTGGGTGGGGAATGGGAATTCAGCCCAGACAGAAACCCAATCTGGGCCAGGAAACCTAAGTCGCATGAAAACAGTAGGGAGAGAGGAGTAGGATGGAGAGGAGAGAGAGAGAAGCCTCCCGGTCTGTCCAGGCTCACCCCAGCTCCCCAGGCTGCTCCCCAGAAGGGCTGAGGAACCAGGACCTTGAAGATGAGCTACAGATGGACCATTCTAACCTCCACCCCTGGGAATGGTCCAGAATGAGAACTTTAACTTGCACAGCCTTCTTTCCAGGTTAAAGTCCTGAAACACCAAGTAGTGGTGAGGTGTGGGGAGGGGGAGAGGGCAGCCACAGAACCAGGTGGACCCTCCCCACGTTCTCTAGGAACTGAGGAGACCAGGGGCTGAAGGTGAGGGTTCCTGGGCCCAATCCTGGTGCAGGTGGAATGTGAGCCACTGGAGTGCTGCTCCAGGCCAAGGTCAGGAGGCCCTGGTGACCTAGATGAGGCCTCCCTGGGGAGGGGGGTGGAGGCCAGCATCTCTTAGAGCCCATCTTATTCCAGAGCCCCTTTTGTGGGATGGTGGCCCAGACATTGTCTGTCCAAGGCCCCTCCTGCCTGCCCTCCAACAGGAGACTCGAAGGGGAATGACTCCCTGAAGCTGGGACAAAATGAATCAGGAAGGGCAAGGGGGTGGCAGATCAGGAACAGGGGTGGGTGTGGGTGGGCGTGTGGGGTATGACTGTATTTCCTTCCACTGCCTCCTATCTGATGGAACCCCCTGCCCCATGTGGGGCCACCCCACTTACCCACCCTCAATATCAGGCAATGAGGGAAGGGAAAAAAAAAAAAAAGAGTGGAATCGTGGGGCTGGGAAAAGACCTGAGAACAGGCAGCACTGACACAGGAAGGAGCAGGTGGAAGGAGTGGGGGTGGGGTCAGGCCTGGAGAGGAGGAATCTGGACAGTGTGGTCATGTTGAGGGTGGGAGGGTGGGTGGAGAAGACCTGGGAGCGCCCCCCCTCCGCCCTCGTCCCCCAAGGACCTGGGACGTAGAGGTTGGGGTCTCCAGGAAGGCGGCAGAAGTGGGGTGGGGGAGGGGGAAGAGAGGGGATCTCGAGGTTGGAGGGCCGCGCCGTGGAGGGGGGATGGGCCCCGCAGGGGCAGGGCGGGCGGGGACGGAGGGGGGGGGGCGCTGCGGCAGAGCCGGGGGGAGGGAGGGGGAAGGCGGGGGAGGGACCGGGTGGCTTACCCTGCGGGACCCTGGGGGCCGCGGCTCCATACACCCGGGCGTGCAGGGTTGGGGAGCTGAGCCGGGCCGGGGCCGGGGCCGGGGCCGGGGCCGGGCCGGGGACGCGGAGCTCGTTGCCCGGGCGGCTCGGGGCTGTGAGGCCGGGCCGGCCCCGGAGAAGGGGAGGCGGTGCCGGCTGAGCTCGGAGCCCCGCCCCGGAGGCGGGGCCGAGGCTGGGGGGGCGGGGACAGGGAGCTGGAGCGGATGAGGGGGGCGAGGGCGAAGAAGAGACCTAAGGATGGATGTCAGTGTCCAGACACTGCTTTCCCTGTCTTGGGAAGTTGTGTGTGTGTGTGTGTGGGGGGGGCACTGGCCTGATGACCCAGGCTCCCCAAACTGGGGTTCCATCTTGGGTTCATTGTCCCCACCAACTCCCACCATTTGTCCTTCCTCCTGCCCTGCTGACCCAACCCCAGAAGAGGGTCCCCCCACCTACCCACCCAACACCCCCCAGCCTTCCCAGCCCCTGTGCTGCGCTACCTACTGCCTTTTGCAAAACCCTTTCCCTCCTAAGGAATTTGAGAAACTGAGTCCGGGTGTCCTGGAATCTCAGCGATTCGTCTGGATGGCGGGGATGGGGAGGGGGTGGGGGATCACTGAACAGAAGCGATCTCAGATTTGGGGGGCATCATCTCTAACCTCTTCCGACACCTCCCCCCTCCCCTGCCCTCTCACCCGCCACCTGCCAGAGCATCCACTTTTCCCAGGCTAAGCTTTCGTGCACTTGCTGCCCCCTGGCGGTGGAGTTAGGAGAAGCTAGGGGTGGGGGGGGGATGAAGAGGGCACAGCACCCCCTCCCCTTCCCTTCCCCCCCATCACATTTTCTCTGGACAGGTCCTGGGCTTCCTCTCTCATCTCTAGGTCTCATCCCCTCTCATCCGAGGGCAGTCAGAGAGATGAATGAGTCAGGCTGGCTTTGAGGGACAGTGAGAGACTTCCAAGGGCAAAAGGAAGCAGTAGAGTGAGAGGGAGGTGAAATGAGGGAAGACAGTAATGAGACAAGGATCCAAAATGGAGGGGTGGGCAGAAACTGTCCCCGCATAAGAGAGGCAGTGACTCTGCCGTTCCTAACGCCACCACCACCAACCATCACCTAAGGTTGATAGAGCCCTCGGATTGCGCCAGCCCTGTGCCGAGCATATTATGGTATGGATTATCGAATTTAACCATCATAGCCACTATTTGAAGAAAGTACAATTATTATCTGCATGTTACAGATGAAGGAACTGAGGTTGAGAGAGGTTAAATAATTTGCCCAAGGTCATAAGCTAGTAAGTGGCTGAACTGGGATTTGAATTTAAACCCAGGCAGCTTGACTCCAAAGCCATGTACTTAACTGCTGCACAGGACTTCCAAAGGCCTGTCTGCAGCTTTTCTGCAGAACTCACTCCCTGCAGAATTTGACACTATTGATGCAGCCCGCCACACTCTCTCCCTTGGCTTCTCCAACTCTACAGGAACCTATTTTCCTCCCCACCCCCTCCAGTGGCTCCTCCATTTCCTTTGCTGGAGTCTCCTCCTGTTCCCACTGCCCAATTCTGCTTATTTCCCAAGGCTCAGGCCTTGACTATCCTACTTTGTTTTTTTTTTCTGCTTAAATAAAAATAATAGCAGAAATGCAGCCATGATTGCAGTTCACACTGATTGAGCACTTTGTACTGGGCATTACGATTATGTAATAAAATTCACACAACCTTGTGAGTTGGTTCTATTACTATCTCCCCAATTAGTGTTTTTTTTTAATTTTCTTTTTTGTTTTTTGACAAGGTTTTTCCACATAGACCAGGCCGCCTGAAACTCACAATACTTTTGTCCCAGATTTGCTAGGATTATAGGTATTATGCTACCATGCCTGGCTATCTCCTTTTACAGCCGGTAAATTGAAGTTTTGGATGGTTAAAAGACTTGCCTAAATGCACACAACCAGTATTTTGTTGTTGTTGTTGTTAGTGGTAGTGGTGGTGGTGGTGGTGGTGGTGTGTGTGTATGTGCCTGTACTGGGGCTTGAACTCAGGGCCTGGGCACTGTCCCTTAGTTTTTTTTTTGTTGGTGGTGGTAGTCGTGGGCCTGAACTCTGGGCCTGAACACTGTCCCTCAGCTCTTCAGCTCAAGGCTAGTGCCCTACTATTTGAGCCACACTATCACTTCTGGTTTTTTCTGCGTATGTGGTGCTGAGAAATTGAACCCAGGGCCTCATGCATGCAAGGCAAGCACTCTACCACTGAGCCACCTTCCTAGCCCTGTCCCTTAGCTTTTAAGCTCAAGGCTGGTGCTCTACCACTTGAGCCACAGCTCCACTTTAAGCTTTATGGCTGCTATTTGTAGATAAGAATCTTGGGCTGGCTTTGAATCTCAATCTGCTGATCTCAGCTTGTAGAGTAGCTAAAATTTATAGTATGAGCCATGGGCACCTAGCTTCAAATGTTCTTTTCTAGGTTTTATATATGTGATGTTCTTCAGCCTGGGGCATCTTCTAAGGCTTTTTTTGGTCGGCTGTAGGGCCTGAACTCTGGGCCTGGGTGCTGTCCTTCAGCTCTTCAGCTCAAGGCTAACACTTTACCACTTGAGCCACAGCACCACTTCTGGCCTTTTCTGTTTATGTGGTGTTAAGGAATCAAACCCAGGGCCTCATGCATGCAAGGCAAGCACTCTATCACTAAGCCACCTTCCCAGCCCCTCTAAGGCCACTTTTTAAACCTTCTAATAAGCCTGTCGCCAGTGCCTCATGCCTATAATCCTAGCTACTCAAGGGCTGGAATCTGAGGATCATGGTTCAAATCTAGCCTGGACAGGAAAGTCCATGGGACTCTTACCTCCAATTAAACACCAAAAAAGTCTCAAGTGGGAAAGTGTTAGCCTTGAGCAAAAAAGCTCAGGGACAGTGTCCAGGCCCTGAGTTCAAGTCCAACATGGGGATGGGGGGGGGGACTAATAATAATTGCAAGTACATATCTGCAATCCCAGCACTTTGGAGGCTGAATTGGGAGATTCTTGAGTTTGAGGCCAACCTGGGCTGCATATCAAGACCCTGACTAGCCAGGCACTGGTAGCTCACGTCTGTAATCCTAGCTACTAAGGAGGCTGAGATCTGAGGATCATGGTTCAAAGCCAGTCCAGGCAGGAAAGTCCATGAGAGTCTTACCTCCAATAATCCACCAGAAATGGTGCTGTGGCTCAAGTGGTAGAGAGCTAGCCTTGAGCTGAAGAGCTCAGGGATAGCTCCCAGGCATGGTGCTTCATACCTGTAATTCTAACTATTTAGGAGAATGAGATTAGTTTGAGGTCAGTTTGGAAAAAAAAAAATCCTGTGAGCCTGACATCTCAACCAATAAAAAGCTGAGTATAGTAGAGTGCATCTGTCATTCCAGATATACAAGAGCAGGGAATAGGAGGATTGCAGACTGGATCTGCCTGGGCATAAATCTGAGATCCTACTCAAAATATAACTAAAAGTAAAAAGAGCTGAGGGCACGGTACAAGTAGTAGAGTGCTTCCTTATCAAGCTCAAGGCCTTGAGTTCAAACACTAGTACCACCAAGAAAAAAAAACGCCCCCCCAAACATAAATACTAGAGGCTGCATCTCCAATTGACCGAAAAGTCATGAAGGCATGATTCAAGTGGTAGAGTGCCAGCCATGAATAAGCAAGCCTAGTAAATATAAAAACCTTGAGTTCAAGTCCTGGTATCAGCAAAAAAACAAACAAGCATAGTTAGGTGCTAGTGGCTCATGCTGGTAATACTAGCTACTCAGGAGACTGAGATCTGAGGATTCAGGTTCAAAGCTAGCCTGAGCAGAAAAGCCTATGAGACTCTTATTTATAATTAACCAGCAAAGAGAGAGAGAGAGAGAGAGAGAGAGAGAGAGAGAGAGAGAGAGAGAGAGAAAAGGAGGGAGAGAGAGAGGGAAGGAGGGAGAGAAAAGGAAAGAATGAAGGAAGGAAGGAAGAGAGGGAAGAAGGAAGGAAGGGAGGAAGGAAGGAAGGAAGGAAGGAAGGAAGGAAGGAAAGAAGGAAAGAAGGAAGGAAGGAAGGAAGGAAGGAAGGAAGGAAGGAAGGAAGGAAAAAAAAAAAGGGAAATGGAGATGCAGTTCAGGTGGTAGAAAACTAGCCTTGAGCAAAAAAGCTCAATGAGAGCACGGGGCTGTGGGCTTAAGCCTCAGTACCACCAATAAATAAATAAGCAAATAACCCAAACCCATCCACCCCTCCCCCGCCAAAAAATCCCCAAACAAACTAAAATCAGCTAGACACTGTGTCTATAATCTTAGCTACTGAGGAGGTTGAGATCAGGAGCACTGAGGTCTGAGGCCAGCCAAAGCACAAAGTTCTTGAGACTCAATCAATAAAGCACAGGGTGCAGTAGTATGTATCTGTCTCCCCCCATAAATAGTACTGTAGTATAGGCTGGCCTGGGCAAGAGCAACACCCTATCTGAAAAATAATAAAAGCAAAAAATGGCTGGCATTACAGCTCACGTGTTAGTATACCTACCTAGCCAGTAGGAAGGCCATGTTTTCAAACCCCAGTGTCGCAAAATCCCACTAATAGATGGGCACAGTAGATCAAACCTGTCATTCTAGCTAGCTGGAAGGCAGATTAGGTGATCACATGTTGAGCCCAGCCCAGGCATAAAAGTTTGTGAGACCCCCATCTCAACCAATGGCTGGACACCGTGCTATGTACCCTGTCATCTCAGTAACAAAGGGAAGTACAAATAGGAGGACTGAAGCTTAGGCTGGCTTAGGCATAAAGCGAGACCTTATCCATAAAATTAACCAATGCAGGGGCTGGGAAGGTGGCTCAGTGGTAGAGTGCTTGCCTTGCATGCATGAGGCCCTGGGTTTGATTCCTCAGCACCATATAAGCAAAAAGAAAAAAACCAGAAGTGGAGCTGTGGCTCAAGTGGTAGAGCGTTAGCCTTGAGCTGAAGAGCTGAGGGTCAGCGTCCAGGCCCAGAGTTCAGGCCCCACAACCGGACCCCCCCCCAAAAAAAATTAACCAATGCAGAAAGAGGCTGATGGAGGGGGCTCAAGTGGTAGTGTTGCCTACTTGGCAAGTGTGAGCGGGACCCTGAGCTCAAACCCTAATACTGCCAAATAACTAAATAAATAAAAACATCGGGATTGGAGGTGTAGCTCTGTTGTAGAGTGCCTAACAAGTGAGAGGTCTTAAGTTTAAATCCCAGTATCATCAAAAATAAAATGTTACAGCCTAGTGCCAGGGGCTCAGACCTGTAATTCTAGCTACTCAGGAGGCTAAGACCTGCTGAGAAAGAGTTCAAAACCAGTCCTGGCAGGAAAGTCTGTGAGACTCTTATCGCCAATAAACCACTAGAAAACCGGAAGTGGTGCTGTGGCTCAAGCAGTAGAGTGCTAGCCTTGAGCTGAAGAGCGCAGGGACAGCACCCAGGCCCAGAGTTCAAGCCCCATGACTGACAAAAAGAAAAAAAAAAAAAAGAAAGAAAAAAGAAAGAAGGAAAGAGAGAAAAAAAAGAAATGCTACTAATAATTTTTCAAAATTCAAGTGATTTGTCACCTTTACTCTCTCCATCTAGGTTGGTTAATTCTTTTTTTTTTTCCTGCTTAACTCTGCAGTCCCTGGGGCTTCCCCACACCCTGCAAGTCTTCTTTGCAGGGGATACCCCCTTGGGTTCCCATGCAAGTTATCAACTTCTAACACGGCATTTCTTCACTAGAACTGTGAAATGGCTAGTATTCCTACCATACTGTGAGCTCCTTAAGGGCAAAACCTGTGTTCCATGTCCCTAATGTCAGCCACAGTGCCTAGCAATCGGTAGGTTCTCCAAAAAACCTTTTGGTTGTGAAACTGAATCTTCGTTAGTGTTTCTGTGACAATGTTTATAACCTTCCTTCTGTTTTGCTGTCTATCTTTCTCCTCGGAATAAAAGTCCTTTAAAGAGCTGGGCACAAGCGGCTCACGCCTGTAATCCTAGCTACTCAGGAGGCTGAGATCTGAGGATTGCAGTTCAAAGCCAGCCTGGACAGAAGAGTCCCCAGATTCTTATTTCCAATAAGCCACTCAAAAAAGCCAGAAGTGAAGCTGGGAAGGTGGCTCAGTGGTAGAGTGCTCACCTAGTATGCATGAAGCCCTAGGTTCGATTCCCCAGTACCACACACACAGAAAAAGCTGGAAGTGGCACTGTGGCTCAGTGGTAGAGTGCTAAGCCTTGAGCAAAAAAGCTTCAGGGACAGTGCCCAGGACTGGTACACACCCACAAAAAAGCTGGAAGTTTGGGCTGGGAAGGTGGCTCAGTGGTAGAGTGCTTGCCTTGCATGCCTGAGGCCCTGGGTTCGATTCCTCAGCACCACATAAGCAAAAAGAAAAAAGCCGGAAGTGGCGCTGTGGCTCAAGTGGTAGAGCGCTAGCCTTGAGCTGAAGACCTGAGGGACAGTGCCCAGACCCAGAGTTCAGGCCCCACGACTGGACCCCCCCAAAAAAAAAAAAGCTGGAAGTGGTGCTATGGCTCAAGTGGTAGAGCGCTAGCCTTAAGCACAAAGATGCTCATGGAAAGCACCCAAGCCCTGAGGTCAAGCCCCAGGAACAGTAAAAAAAAAAAAAAAAAAAGGTCCTTTCAGACAGGTCTGTCTCATCTTGACTCTCCTGTCCTGACTCCATGTGTCTGAAGCTGAAGCAGTGCTTTTCTTGTTGTCAGCACCCAGTGTTTTCATTTGTAAATTGAAAGTGATACTAGGCACGGAATGGCCCATACATAAGGTCAAGACATGAACCAGGCACTGGTGGCCAGGCTTGTAATCCTAGCTACTCAGGAGGCTGAGATCTAAGGATCACAGTTTGAAGTCAGCTGAGGCAGATTAGTCTAACTAAACACTAAGAAAATCAGAAGTGGAGCTGTGGCTCAAAGGCTAGTGTACTAGCCTTGAGCACCAAAGCTCATTGAAAGCACCTAGGCAAAGAACTCAAGCCCCAGGACAGGTGGGCGCGCGCGCGCGCGCGCGCACACACACACACACACACACACACACACACACACACACACACACACACACACACACACACACACACACACACACACACACACACACCAAGGTCAAGACATGACCTTGGTGAACTTTTAAGTGCAATTTTAGTTTGGGGTCTTTGGGAGGAATTTTGGGGGGGGGGGAGCAGCTATGCTATAAAGAGAACTGTAGGAAAAAAGGGAGAGAGAGAACTATAAATCAGACACTGGTAGCTTACGCCTGGTGTCTCCTACTCAGGAGGCTGGATCTGAGGATTTCAGTTTGAAGTCAGCCCAGCAGGAAAAGTCCATGAGACTCTTATCTCTAATGAACCACAAAAAAGCCGGAAGTGGAGCTGTGGCTCAAGTGGCAGAGCTCCAGCCAATGAGTTCCAATCATGTGTTAGGCACGTAACTGTGTCAGTCTGATGAAGTACCCTGTTGAGTCTGGGTTTTTGTCATCCCATTTGTCAAACAGACATTATAGTGTCCACTGGCTGGGCTCTTGAGAAGCTGCATGAGTGGCCTGGGGCCTGCTTCACTCTACGTGTGTGTGGCCAAATATAGTTTGATGCTGGATTCTGTGAAATGAATAAAAGTGATTTCCCCCAAACCTTTCGTCTGCACGCTTTACCTTGGCCTCAGAATCCAAGGACATGTATCCCACTGTACGCCTCTCCGCTGGTCCTAAAGTGACCCCAGTGTCCTCAGCTCCAACAGCTTCCTCCTCCAACCCCTGCCTCCCATCAGCGGCAACTTCCTCCCAGTCACAGAGGCCTGAACCGAGAGTCATCCCTGGCTCGCCCCTGCTCTCTCCCACCCCTGACAGCAGTCACCATGGACTATCAATATTTCCCTGGAAATACCTCACTCCTCCTCCTGTCCCCTCCCTCACGTGGCTGCTGTCCCTGACACAGTCTGCCTTCCCTCAGGCCTGTTGCGGGGACCGTCTTCTCTAGCCTTTGCTCCCTTCAACATTCTTACTAAGTCACTTCTTGCTCAAGAGAACAGGCAATGGAACCAAGCACCTGGTGGCTCATGCCTGAAATCCTTAAGATTCAAGAGGCTGAGATCTGAGGATCTCAGTTTGAAGTCAGTTAGGCAGGAAAGCCCGTGAGGCTCTTATCTCCAATGAACCACCAAAAAACGCCAGAAGTAGAGCTGTGGCTCAAGTAGTAGAGTGCTTGTCTTAAACAAAAAAAGGTAAGGGACAGTGCTCAGGCCCTGAGTTGAAGCCCTAGGACCGGCACAAAACAAACAAAAAAACAACCTCATCCACCCCCCCAAAACAACAACCAAACAACAAAAATAAAAACAGCCATGCTTGCCTTTCTGCTAATCCCTGCAGCCACTACCACTGATTTAGATCTCAGTGCTTCTGTGGATGGAGGACTGAATGTGACCATTTGCACCAAATGCTGAACACAATGTCTGGCCCATAGCAAGCTCCTAGTCAATCTTCACTATTATTACTGTTGCTAATGGTAGACAAAGAGCCCACAATCCTTGCCTTTGACTCCAAGTGGGGAGGATGAGGTTATAAGGAGAGAGTTAAGCACAGGAGGACGAGAAGGGGCCCACCCAGCAGGGTGGGGTATGGGGTACTCACGGTGCTGTAGTTTCCAAAGAGGCCCAGGGTCGGGGCTGGCTCCAGTGGGAAGGGCAGGATCTGTTTGAGGTCCAGTGGGGGCTGCATGATGGGGGGCTGCCGTAGCAGAGGGAGGGGCCCTGCCCGGCTCAGGCTGCCTGGAAGGGAGAAAAAAACATTGTGGGACAGTCGGAAGATGGACGTTTGGATGCACTGCCCCTATCTGGCAGTCCCATGTCCTCGCTGGGGCACCCTTCACCCAAAAGTGTGATCCCCCGCTGGGAGGTGGGGGCTATATACATGTATGAGTGACACACATTTCCCCTGCTGGGTCAGGTCTGCTGGGGACCTGGGGGAGGGCACAACCCAACCCAGTGTTCCCTTGGGGTGGCTTTCATTTCCCCTTCTCCAGCACCCTTCCCCCAAGACCTTTAGGCCCTTGATAGACTCAGGAAAAGCCTCTGCCTTCAGGCTCAGGGGGCACTCGGAGCCCCAAGGCCCGTCTGTCCACCCCCTTCTACTCTGCTCTTGCTTTTCCCCCAGGGATCTAAAGGTTTAGTGTCTGTCCCAGGAAAGACAGGACCAAGTGGACAATTCATCCCACTGCCCAGAGATGGACATTGAGGCCTAGATTTGGAAGGGGGCCTCCTAGCCCCTTCAGATTCCCTCCAATTAAGGTTTGGATCCCATCATAATTCTTTCATTAAGGGTCACGTTGGTTCCAGGCTCTTCTCCAGACCTCTAGGGTCTTCTCCTGGCCCCTTCTGTCTCACTCGAATGCTGGCCTCCAGCTCTGCAGGAGGAGGAAGCTGCCCAGGCCTCTGGGAGAGGAACGCCTAGGTTTGACCCCAAGGGGAAATGAAAGTCCAGGCCTCCCCTGAAATGTCTCCTCCCACTAGAGTGGTGAGAGGGACCCCAACAGGTTCCAAAGGGGCAGCTTCGGGGCTTCAGGAAGCAAGCTTCCTTCTGCAACCCACTATCTACCAGCTGTGGAGTTCTGTCTGCCCTCTGCTCCTCCAGTAACAGAGGCTCCCAGGAACAAAAGCAAACCCAGGAGGCTACAGGCCTTGTTCTGTCCTCTCTTGACCTTCTAAGAGCAAGGGGTCCCCAGGATCCTTTCCTGTTCCCTCCATAGGGACTGCCCTTTGCATACCTTCAGTTTCTGGTGCCTGCTGCCCCCAGGCAGTGGCCTGGCCCTGGCCCCCCAGGGGCCTGGGCCTGACAGCCGTCCCCTTCCCTCAGTTCTGCCCTCTGCCCCCTCCTTTGCCATCCCCCTCCCCCAGCCCAGTCAGTAGGATCAGCCAATCAGAGACCTGGAAAAGTGGGGCAGAGGGGAGGGCGGGGGAGCAGGGATTAGGGGAATCTGAGGCGAGAGGGAGGGGGTGGGGAGGGCTCAGGCACAGCTGGGGGCAGGGAGCTGGTCCAGAAAGGTCTGGAGGGGGTCTGTCTCTTCCATCCCATGCCAGGACTAGACGGCCAGAAAGCTTGAGGCAGAGGGAGTCAGGCTGCTGGGAGCTTGGACTTCCAGATTCTAAGGACTACTTGAAAAGGGTTAGGATGCTCGGCTTTGGCCTTGAGCTGCTGGGGGTCT
>NW_027204985.1:0-18512 GCF_024711535.1 Dipodomys merriami | reverse complement strand
GAAGGTTTTTATTTGGCCTTCAGTTATGAAGAAGAGTTTAGCTGGGTACAGTATTCTTGGTTGATAGTTGTTTGTTTTTAGGGCATGGCATACATCATTCCAGGCTCTTCTTGATTTGATTGTCTCTGCTGAGAAATTTGAGGTGATTCTAATTGGTTTCCCTTTATAGGTGATTAATCTTTTCTCCTTGACAGATTTAAGGATCTTTTCCTTGGTTTGATTTGATCCTGTGTGGATTATAATGTGATGGTGGGATGTCTTATTCTGGTCTGGTCTATTTGGAGTTCTAAAAGCTTCATGTATTTGAATAGGCCTGTCTTTTTGTACGTTTGGAAAGTTCTCTGCTAGGATCCTGTTAAACAAATTTCCTAGACCATTAGCTTCTGCTTTTATATGCTCCTCTACACCCATTGTCCTTAGATTAGGCTTTTTAATGGTGTCTTTCAAGTTTTGGATAGTTCTGTCATATTTCTTGGACTTGTCTTGGATTTTTGTATGTTCTTTCTCTATATAATCTAGGCTGTCTTCAATCCCCGAGATTCGATCTTCTACACAGTCTAACCTGCTGTCAAGGCTTTCTAGTTTGTTTTTTATTTCTTTTCCTTCTAATTGGTCACCTTTGATTGGTCAAATTCTTTGTTGAAGCTTTGTTTTAGGTCTGGTATGAACTTCTTTACTTGCTTAATTTGGTGTTTTGTGTTTATTCTGAAATCATTTAATTGATTGGTTATGGTTTCCTTGGACTCCCGTTCCTTCTCTTGGTTTCCATTCAGCATTCCCTTTGTTGTCTCCCTGAATTCCTTCAGCTCTTTGTTAATGGATCCCATGAATGCCTTTAGTGATCTTTGTGTATTCTCATCCTGCTCTCTCAATTCCTGTATTACTCTTTGCTTAACTTCCTCCCACTCCTTTTCTTGCCATTCCTGTAGTTCTCTTTCATTGTTCTCAGCCTGTTCACGCCATTCCTGCCTTTCTCTTTGAGTATTCTTAAGCTGCTCACGCAATTCCTTTATCAGTTTTTGAGTAGCTTCCTCATGCTCATGATATTTCTATATAAACCTTTAGATTGCCTCCTCTCTCTCCCTATCGTGCTCATAGAGAGTCCTTTGTAGGTTTTCAATCGATTCCTGCATTGACCTTTACTTTGCCTCCTCTCTCTCCTTATCACGCTCACACAGAGTCCTTTGTGTGTTTTCAATCTTTTCATTTATCAAGTTTGCCAGCAATGTTTGTAGAGCTATTTTGAAACTCTCCTCTGGATTATTCATTATCTGTTCTGTCTCCTGATTATCATGAGTGGGAATGGAGATACCCGGACTTGCCATTTTGCTTGTGTTTTTCCGGCTTATTCTGACATTTGGGATGAAAATAACACCAGTTTTGTGCTAGGATGCTAATTTAAGGCAAGCATCAACCAAAGTCTGAGTTTGCACAGTCAATAGTCTGCAGATACAATCTAGTTCAACAGATAAATCTATTCAACATCAAACAACTATATATTAATGGGCTACGAACCCAAAGTAGAATTTGGAAAACCAGAAATTATTAGCGGTAGGGAGAGATGTGGGTAAAAAAATATGAAAAAAGTGATCTGGAAAGGCACAGGGTGAGTTATCTTAACTAAGTGCTAATCTCAAAGCAGGAGATAGGTTGGATAGGATGAAAGTAGAGAGAGAGAAAAAAAGAAGAAAGAGATAGGGAAAAGAGAAGAGACCAGAAAAAATAGAAAATAATAATTAATAATATTATGCAGAACAAAAACAAACTATTCAGAAATGAACATGAATATAATGAGACTATGGGAGGGATATATAGGAGATGTGAAAAAGTTAAAAATAAAAATACTTAAAATATTATATAGGTATAAAGAGGTAGTACTGCTATTAAGGAATTTAAATCCTAGAGATTTTGAATTGAGTAATAAATTTGTGGATTAAGTGTGCACACAATTGGGGTACGGTATAATATTCAACCTCGGGTTTCTCTGAGGATGTGCAGGACAACAATTAAGTCACATAAAGAAGAATGAAAGAGAAGAAAAGGTGAAAAGGATAAGAAAGGAAGAAAAAAAGATCAGAAGTTCAGTAGAGCTAAACAAAAATCAAAAAGAAAATTTAAAAAAAAAAAGATAGAGAAAAAAAAAAAAGAAAGAAAAACGCACACACACATGGATCCCTAAAATAAAAATTATGAGGAAAAAAAGTTACTGAAAACAATTTTTTTCCAAAAATGTTAAAAATCAAAAATTAAAAAAAAGTTTTAGAAAAGAAAGAAAATTATGAAATGCAGCCAAAAAAAAAAGAAAAAAAATTCTTTCATTTTTTTGGGAGTGGGGGGAATCCTGTATCTCCATTTTGTCTGTAACCACCCTTTTGTTGGAGTCTCTGTTCTGCTTGTGGTCCTGTGGCTTGGTTGATTTCTTAAGTCAGTTTGTTTGAACAGGGAGAAAAATACTCTGCTTTATCCAGAATTTTGCGTTCCTCCTCCTAGGCTAGTTCAGTGGGAGTAGGATCTGCTTTGAATATCACAAAATAGGGAGATGCCTTTTTCCTCAAATTTGGAGATGCTGTGTTCAGGCTAGATTCTAGGTAGTGTTGAAGCCTTTCAGCAAACAGTAGCTTGTCATGGGGGCTAGTTTGTGAGAAACTCACAGAGCCCAACCTGGAGCCATTCTCAGGGTTTCTGTTTACTGAATTTCAATTGATTGTCAAGGCTGCTAAAGAGAGGGGCAGCCTCTGGCTCTGATTACCTGTTGAAGAAAGCCACTCCTGGGGCTGGTGCCTGAGCTGGATGTCTTTTCCCTGGGTATAACTGAGTCTGGCAGGTGGGCTTAAGTTCTTGTGACCTGCTAAATGACTCTAATTTTATTCAAAGGCCTGAGTTGGAGCTAACAGCTCCGTTGAGCTTTGTCGGTATCCAAGACGGAGATATCCGGTACTGGGGGGGCGGGTGGCCTTCCCTCGTCTGCTCCCTGAGAAGGAGTGAGGATGTCAGGATTCTGCTCATGCCGAGTCTTGGTTCCTGGGTTGTTTCTGGTCTGAGAACTTCAGGATGAAGATGTCCGCTCCTTGTTGGTTCTTGCTGGTGTTGAGTAGAATCCGCTCGCCCGCAGTGCTGGTTCCTTGGTCTCGCACTCTCTGTGATTCAAGTATGGTGGGTTCGGCCACCGCAGCAGTGGCAAGAGCTCAGATTTCTCTCCTTGCCTGGATTTTCCTTCTCTGGCCTAACTCTCTGTCCTGTGATGGCACACTTGTTGTGATTCTCTGGCTTAGGACTGTTCACTGGAACTCTAAAACTGCTTTCTATGCAAGAGCTTGTTTAGCCACCAGCTTCTCCTCCGCCATCTTCTGAGGCTTTCACTACTAATATCACTGTTTGTCTCAAAATGTTTTAAATTCTACATCCTCTGAGATGGGCATAGGGTTATACTCTGGAACTTTTCTCCTCAGAGAGTGAGTACTACCCTATTGTTTAAAATAGACAAAGTACTTTGATACAGACACTGGGTGTGTGCAAACAACAAGTGATAGTTAAACAATGTTCTTATTAGTTTATAAAGATGAAATTGAAATAGAGCAACTATGAACTCAAAAGCAATGTGCAAAAAAGACAAAGGCACAAAGTAGAATGTGTCAAGGAAATGCTGAAGTATAATTTCAAATTATGTACTCACGTTTGAGGGTGTGTTCAAAGTACAGCTTCAGACAATGCAGTTGGATATTTTGGGCGGAAAACTGCTTTAAACTACTTTGGGATAACTACCAGTAGAAGCTCCTAACTCTGACTCTAATCACATCACAACATCATCAACTTAGGGACTATTTTCCAAGTGCAAAGTACGAAAAAGAGGGCTCATCACAGTTAGTGTTCTGGTTGAAGTAATGGCAATCACATAACTTTTCTTATAAGTCTTCATTTTTTTTGGCGCTTTAAAGTAGGAAAAAGCCAAGTAAATATTTTGCATGTACCTAAATTAAGTGGGACGCATTATATTGGTCTCTTTTTAACTGAGAAGCTATAGATTATGTCTTTTTATACTCTAACTTAGAACAATGATCTGCTGTCAGTTATTTCTTCTCTTCCTATTCTTTTGCCCTTCCACTTACATAATTTTTATTTAAAGAGACTTACTTGAGCTTGCATTTCTAAATTCTTCAAAATTACCTGAATTTCTTCATATTTCTGGAAGCCTCCTATATCTTTTTCAAGGGAATATTTTGTCACTACCATTTTTATCCTATATGATGTCTTCCTGCCTAACTCTGCAAGAAATATATTAGAGTTATCCAGGTATCTCAACTCCATAAAAAACTATCTTACTTATCAATCGTAATTTTAGTATATCTGGGGAGGTGGCATCCGTCATTTTTGAAAGACCCTAATGATACTTACATGCAGTCATGATTTAAACCAATATGCAACTCAGAAGATGAACAAATCCATTAAACACACACACCGTGGAATTCTAAGCTTCCAATTCATAAGAAAATGGAAAGACTTGGAAAAATCCTACAAAGAAAAATAAGCAATACACAAAGAAACAGATTCCATGCTTTTCCTCATGTGTAATAATTAGGTAATGTCTAAGATAGTCCTAGCGGATGAGCAGGATGGCTCACTAGCTATGTGTAAATATACATATAAGAGGATGCTAAGCAAAATGAACTCCTAGACATGGAAACAGAGGTTTTGCTTTGTGGTTGTTGTTTTTACTGTTCTATGTGATTTCTTTTTTCTTTTGTGTTTTCCCCTATGGTTTATTCCCTGCTGTATTTGATTTCAGTATCCTGTGTATCATATACACATGGATCTTAATTTGGCAAGGGAAGAGGAACAACAAATGGCGAGACAAAGGACAAGGGACAAACCAATGCAATAGCAATACTCACAAGACAACATGTACGATATTCACATTACAACTTGTGAGGGGTATTGGGGTGAAGTAAAAGTGTGAGAAAAATGAGGGAGGGCATAAAAAGTTCGACTTCTTAGATATTCACTACCTTACAATTACTGCAACCCCTTCCATATATCACCTTGACAATAAAATTAAATTTAAAAATAAGCTACATAAAATATAATTTCACTGTATATCTATAGTAAATGATATTCTATACTTATTTCATTTTTTAAAAAATGAACAATATTTGGCTTCTCATTTAAATTAATTGCCCCTTTCTTTTTCAGAGGGTCAACAACTTGAATCCTATCAAACTATACAAAATTTTCAGAATATACTGTCATTATTAAAAAAAAACATTATTTTAGTATTGTCTCATACTAAATAGAAAACAGTTCAATTCTCTGGAAACTCCTAATTTTTAAAACTGAACATTTGTTAAGACGACAGAATATATATGTTCTACTTACTACTCATTTTCAAATTCTGAGCATGCCATACCAGAGACATTTAAAAGTGCCTGTATGCATTTTATTTAATTCTTCAATAGATACAGTTTCCAATGGGGCATTAAATATTTAAAGGTCAACAGAGAAACTAGCCACATTCTGGTAGAAGATAAAACTATGAAGTATCTATAATAATTAATTCCCCTAGAGTAAACATTTTTTCATCATAGTAAGCTATTATTTCAATGACAATCAATCCCAACATTTTAAGCAGTAAAGTCATTCTAGCCCAACAGTTTACACTTTGTAAGCCGCACCTTAAAATTCCCTAAATTCACAACATGACTAGCTTATCACTATTGTGAAAAAAATTCTACACTTCTGCTAATATTATGCCCTTTCTATTGTTGAAAGAACACTACACTAAACTTTGCTGCATCGTTTTCCCTCAAGTGGTATCTTTCAGATCAGAAAACTTGAAAATATTATTTATACATATCTTTTCGTCTACCATAGATATTCATGACGCATAGATCTGTATATTATGGTTCAAAGCCCACCCAGGCAGGAAGGTTCCTTAGATTCTTATCTCCAATATACTGCTCAGGAAGAGCCAGACACAAGTAGCACTGAGGTTCAACTGGTAGAGCAGTATCCTTGAGCAAAAAACAGGCTCAGGGACAGTGCCCAGGCCCAGACGTCAAGCCCTAGGACAAACAAAACAACAAAAACAAAATGAAAACAAACCCCAAACCTAGCATTTTTCTCATTGTATACATAGGTATATAAATAAGCAAATTTCTTCCTATGTTATGTACAGGTAGAAGAAAAAAGATTTCAAACAATACCTCTCTTCATACCATGTTACACCAAACTCTCAAAACATTGCTCTTTTTCTAAATTTATAAATTAATAGCTTCTATTTATTTTCAACTCTTTCTAGATTATTCACATTATCATGTTATACATGAAATGCTGGAATTAACTATTAACTAAGTCCTAATTACAACTCTCTTGAAAGAATATTCTAGAGAAATAATATGTCAGAATCATTTGTGAATTTGTAAATTAAAATTTCTACTTAAAAAGTATTATGTAGTATCCTATAGAATATGAAATTACCAGCAAAAGATATTTATTTCAAATCTAAATTAGAATTTAGTAAGGTCTACAAAGTCCTACACTAGATAACTTTGCTGTTTCTCCAGGCTTAAGCTTTTGTAATCCTTCATTATGTCTTTCAAATCGAACAGAATGATGCTAAATTTTTCAAATTTTTGCTTCGGAATCCTGACGTATTTTGTATCTAGAAGTATTCTGTAATGAAGAGAGCATTTAAAACATGACTGAGGATGATATATGAGTTGCATTTCAATAGGCAACTTGACTTCTCAAAATATAATGACAAAATTAGCCCAAACTTCCAACTGTGTATTCCTTTCTTCTTTGGTTTGTTTTATGGAGGCAAAATTATACTACCAGCTTGTCCAGGGAAGGTATTACTACTTAATCCACTCTCTAATCTCCTGTATTAGTCTGAGTGCTAGAATTCCAGACTTGTATCACATTGCCCTGCCATAGTTTCTTGGTTTATTTAATCGAGAAACATACTAGTAATTCTGAACTTCTCCGATGATCTTATCTATGACTGACTGCTCAAACTATTTCTGTGCAATTTTCAAAGATGTTCTAACATTTGACACAGGATATGAAAATTTTCATATGCACCTGAAGGGGTCTCTGATTCATTCTTCCATGGATCCAATCCCTTTAATAATTATTACTTGGCTCTTTTACTATCTCTGGTCAGTACCTATGTAATAGTCTCAATCTTTTGGGGGGAAAGTTCACTTGAGGACTTTCTAATATTAAAAATTATCACTTGATTCTAGTCTTACTCAAGACATATTTTCTATTATTTTCTAACTTTTCTACACATTGTGAGAGTTGTTTCATATGTGTGTTTGCACATATAAGTGCTTCTGTGCGTATGTAAATGTTTGCATGTATGTATGCAAAAACCTCAGGCTATTATTCAGCACTCTTGCTCATAACTAATATCCCATCACTTGAGCCATTCGTCCACTGCAGCTTTTGGCTGGTTAATTAGAGGTAGTGTTGCAAAGACTGTTCTGCCGAGGCTGGATGCAAACTGAACTTTTCAGACTCTTTTACATTCTTAGTTTTTATTTTTTCCATCAGTATGGTTTTAAGCTACAAACATTTTTGTGGATGTAAAGTCTAACCTATAGCCTAGATTTTAACTCAAGAATTCATACAAAGATAAATGAACATACACATTACATATCCTGAGTGTACACTGCTAGAAATGTAATCTTAAGCCTGGTACTGGTGGCTCAAACCTATAATCTTAGTTACTCAGGAGGTTGAGATCTGAGGACTGCAGTTCAGACCAAGCACCAGTAAGAAAGTTTTCTGAGGCACTTATCTCCAATTAACCACCAGAAAACGAATTGGAACTGTGGCTCAAATTGTAGATCTCTAGCCTTGAGCTGAAGAGGGGAAGCACATTGCCTAGGCCCAGAGTTCAAGACCCACAACAATAAAAAAACCAAAAAAGAAAAAGAAATGTTATCTTATCCACCAGTTCATTGCTGCTATATTTCCTGCTCTCTCAACATGGCCTTTTTTTCTAGTTGTCTATGCTCTTATATCTGACTTGTTTTGGAACCCGAATTACTCTTCTGTTCTACTTTTTACAAATTTGCATGATTAGCTACCATGATTTAGATCTAGTAGACAAGAAGAGAGGCCTCATCCTTCATGTTCCACTTAGTAGTAAAGCTTTCCCTATATCACCCCCATAGATCTACATACTGGCCTTGGATTTATTTTTTCAAAGTTGTCTTATTGAAGAGTCTTCTATAGTGTATTGAACCATTATACTTAAGCATAAAACTTCTTTTTCTCTTATTATTCCTATTGTTTCTCCTACTTCTAACTTATGTACACTTGGGAAATATTGCACAACACACACACTCACAAAAAATGTTTCTGTGAACATTCTTCCCACATAAAATTGTTCTTAATTACAGAGCACTTAGGAAATTTTGAACTTAAAGTAGTCCAGGATGTTTTTTTCATTTTTTTATTGTAAAAATGGTTTAAAGAGGGGTTAGAGTTACATAAGAAAGTTAATGAGTACATTATCTATCAAGCGTTGTTACCTCCTCTTTTGTATTTCTCCTTCAATCCTTTTCCTCCCCACCAACCCAACTCCCTTTTCCCCTCGTCAAGTTATAAAGCTAATTTTCTACATAGTGCCTTATACAAATCATTGTTACAATAGGTCATACTGTATAATTGTTTAAGCATTTTGTTATTTACCTTCCCCTACCCGCATTAGAAAAATGTATATGCAAGATGCAGGTCACTGACAATAAATATAGTGAAAACAGGGGTTATACACCATGGAAGAAGAAAATAGAAGAGAAACAAAAAATCGCATACTACATGTTAGATACATTTAAAAAATAGCAAGAAAGAAAAAGCAAGTTGTGTCCCTATCTTGGGTTCCATTTCACTTAACATCATCTTATATGGCCATATTTACATGAATGAGGTTTTATAAGCCATGCAAATTCCATATTTTCTCGCTATGAAGTTATCTCTGAAACACATGTTACCTCATGTCCAAAGACATACTTGTGCTATTTCAGTGAAGCCAGAAAACATTCATTTTACCTGGAGCAGCACCATGGATTGTTACTGGAAATAAGTGGAAGGAACTGTTATTGCAAGAGAGGAATTGAACATAGAAAAATGACAAAGTTCAAGGTAATTTGTGCTGTCCTTTTTAAGGTACAAGAAAATAATCCAAGGCCTGAAGGAAACTCTGTCCCTGACTTTTTCAAGTTTTCCTTTATTTATATAAAACATGTCTGTAAACTTCTAGTTGAGAGTATAACAAAAGTTACCAATATGCCATTTGAAGGCCAGCATAGAATAAAAGGAAATAACTTTGTTTTAAAAGTGTTCTCCTGCAAAGAAACAAAGATATGGGGGTTTTAAAGAGACTTATGCACGGATATTTCACTCCTGAGATGATTCTCCTGTTGCAGGAGTCAGTTACCCAATTCTTAATCTGGTCCTGAGTTCTCCATAGCAATAAGGATTCCAAAAAGCAGGATCCAGTGAGTACGATAAGCAAAAGGAGCATCTTCTCAAACCAATGCTTTAAGGATGGTCACAAAGAAACAGGTGGGTTTTTTCATTTGCTTGTTTGTTTTAGTTTGTGCTGGTTTGGGGGCTTGAACCCAGAGGGTGGACCCGGTCCCTGTACAGTTGTCTTTCCTGCCCACCTGCCCCCAAAGCTAGTACTCTATTGCTTGAGCCTAAACTCCACTTCTGGCTTTTTTAGTGTTTTATTACAGATAAGAGTTATACAGACTCTCCTGCCTAGGTTGGCTTTGAACTGAGATAGTAATAAATCCAAGTGACTTCAACTGTATGGACTTCTATTTTTAATTTTTATTTATTTTTTATTGTGAAAATACTGTACAGAGGGGTTACAATTAGATGGGCAAGATAATGAGTACATTTCTTATCAAGCATTGTAACCTCCTCCTTTGTTTCCCTTTGGATTTCTCTTTTGAACCACGAAATATTAGATGAAGTTTATATAAATCTAATATTTGACAATTTTTAAAAGAAGAGAATATGTCCAGCACAGAAACCATACCTTAAATAACTCAACAAAAGTAGGTGCACTGAATCATTTTGGAATATTTTTTTTCTAATTGGGAAGGTTACTATTGACTTTGTCGTTCCTTTTGGGGAAACTTAAAGTCATATTTGCACTTTTTTCTTGGTTATGGGTCTTTATCTCTGATACTGGACCCTGTCCCTCAATTCTTCAGGTCAAGTTGAGCACTCTGCCACTTTTGGTACAGTACCACTTCTGGGTTTCATGTGGTTAATTACAGATGAGAGTCTCATGGACTTTCCTGACCAAGCTGGTTTTGAACCACAATTCTGTGGTCTCATCTTTCTGAGTAGCTAGGATTACAGGTGTGAGCCACCAACATCCGTCTTATATTTGCATTTATGTGCACTTACTGACACTATGTAGACAAAGAATGGAAATTTGTATCAAATGATGACATTGCAACTTTTTAGGAAAATCGAGGTAGCAATAAATTTATCCCCCTTTTTCATGTTGTTACATTAATGATTCATGTGTTGTGGGACTCTTACATTAGCATCTTCTTCTGTCTGCATTTGTCGACTTAGTATCAGAAATTGTTCATAGAGAAATAAAAAAGACAGATTTTTAGAAAGCAAAGGAGTTCAGGTATGAAAGTACAGCATCGAAGGATATACAATTTATCACACAGAGATAAAGAATTAGCCTAATTACTATAATGCTAAAGGCAATGAGAAATAAGCCTAGTTGATGACTAGTTCTTTAATAACCAAAAATGGTTCCCTAGAACATTTTGTGGTATAACTTAGTTATTACCATTTATTCCTTCCATCTAGAGTTATTCCTTCTCTTCTGTAAAAACTATAATTAGCCTCTGCCTTTTTGGTGCCATATCTTATCAAAAAGAATTCCAAATCTCACTGATACTATCCTCCTGATTGTGATTAGCAGTGACCACTCAAAAGCCTGGAATCTTTGAATTTGCAGAATTAATATTCACCTGACATCTAAGCACATTCCTGGCATTAATTGCCATGACTTAATGAACAAAAGTTTTTGGGTTTTTTCAATATTGTATACTAATATAGGTAAAGTACATGAATTAGGGACTATTGTCAGGTATCAGTATGGAAGGAGCAATTATATATTCCAAGTATGAGTTGTTTATTTTCCATTTACTAACTAAATATTTGTTGTTGTACTTGTTGTTTCGCCAGTCCTGGGGCTTCAACTCAGGGATAGGGAATTATTCCTCAGTTATTTTTGTTGTTGTTGTTCTAGGCTAACCCTCTACCACTTGAGACACAGCACTATTTCCCGTGGTTCTTTTTCTGTTTATGTGGTACTGAAGAATTGAATCGAAGTTTTCATGCATGCTAATCAATCACCATACTGTGAAGCCACATTCCCAGAGCCCTAAATGGCTTTCTTAAGATGGCATTACTTTTTCATTCCGTAACTATGTATCATAATTTTAGCCAGAAATTTTTGCTAGAAAAGGACATTGAACACAATACTGAGTCCAGTAAGGCTAGATGGACAATGAATAACCATCATGGTCTAGCCAGAGCACAGAGGGGCTTACCACATGGAGCTGGAACAACAGACTGAGCGAGACAACTCCTGACTCACAGCCCACCTCCAGAATGAGAGGGCCACATTGGTTCCTGCCACATGGGGATGCTGGGCCACCTCCTCTAGCATCCATTAAATAAGTTCTTCAGAGAAAGAGAAAGAGAGAGAGAGAGAGAGAGAGAGAGAGAGAGAGAGAGAGAGAGAGAGAGAGAGAGAGAGAGAGAAAGAGAGAGAGAGAGAGAGAGAGAGAGAGTCATAATTACACTTAAGCCAGGTGCTGGTGGCTCAGGCCTATAATCGTAAATACACAGGAGGCTGAGATATGAGGACTATGGTTTATAGGCAACCTGGGCAGGAACATCTCTGAGACACTTATCTCCAAAGAATCACCAGAAAACCAGAAGTGGTGCTGGGACTCAAATGGTAGAGTGCTAGCCTTGAGCTGAGGAGATCGAGGACAGTGCCCAGGCCCAGAGTTCAAGCTCCACTACTGACAAAAAGTGGACTTCCCACCACAAGAAGTGGACTGAATAGCACCCATTGTCCTAGGGAGCATGGCAGAAAAGTCAGGCTGAGCTTCCTGTCAGCTCTCTTATTTTATTTTTTGTTTGTTTTTATTATGAAGGTGATATTCCAAGGGGTGGGTTACAGTTACATAAGTAAAAGTACTTTTTTTTACAGTGTTATCACTACCTCATTTTTTCCTGCTTCCCCGAACACTGATATCCCATTTCCCGAAAGTTGTAAAGTTCATTTCAACATAGTGCTTAGTGTATATTACTGTTGCTTTGGTTAATCTTTGTCCGACCATTTCTGTGATTTCCCTTCCCTTCCCCAAATCAGATAAACTTATGTATAAGACAAAGGGTACAGAAATCAAAAACAGTGACTACAGGGAATAATCCAAAGGGGAAAAAGTAAATAGAAATAACTAAAAGAAGTTCACTATACAATCATCTTGTATCCATTTCTTGGAGCTCATTTCAATAAGCATCATTTTCTATGATGACATGCATATAACTATTGAGCTGTTGTGATCTTTTATAAGAATATCATAGACATATTCTAGTTTTTTTAATGAGTGAAAACATGTAGCCTATGATTCTTTGGGTGTGGCTTGTTTGATGTATTATGTTTTTGGGTGTGGCTTGTTTGATGTATTATGTTTTCCAAGTCTTTCCATTTCCTTACAAATATGGCAATGTCATTCTTTCTGAAGGAAGCATAGAATTTTGTTGTGAATATATATGACATTTTCTCGATCGATTCATCTACTGAGGGGGATCTGTGTTGGTTCCATATCTTAGGTATGGTAAATACTGCTACAATTGACATAGTTGTGATGGTAACTTTAGTGTGGCCTTGTCTGTAGTCATTTGGGTAATTGTCCAAGAGTGGGATTGCTGGGTTATAGGGGAGATCTTCTGAGGAACCTGTATACTTCTTTATGGAGTATTTGAACACGTTCACTTTTCAACCAATTGTGTAGTAACATTCCTGTTTGGCCACATTCCCACCAGACCAGCCTCTGTTATTATTAGTTTTCTTCATAATGGTCATCAAACTGGGGGGAGATGGAATCTCAATGTTGCTTTTATTTGTATTTCTATGGCGAGAAATGTTGCATATTCCTTCATGTTTCAATTGGCCATTCATATTTCTTCTTCAGAGAGGTCTCTCTAAATCTTTAGCCCACTTATTAAGAGGGTTGTTTCTTTGAAGATTTGTTTTTTGGTGGAGTTAACTGCTAGGGCTCTAAATATATTTGAGATGTAAGGCCATTGCCTGTTGCAGAGCAAGTAACGAACTTCTCCCAATCTGTGTGCTTTCTATTTATCTTTCTATCTATGTAAGTTCTCTTCTTAAATTTGGTAAGGGTCTGCCATGTCTGTCAATTTATTGAAACAACCAATTCTGTTTTGTTGATCTTTTTATGTTTTAGTTTGTCTTTATTTAGTTATTTCTGATTTAATTTTTTTATTTGTTTCTGTCTTCTGCTTTGGGTTTGGCCTTGTTTCTGTTTTCAAGAATTTGCAGGTATATAATTTTAAAAAAGACTGCAGATTTCCCCAATTGCTTGATGTAGTCACATAGAGCTATAAATTTTCCTCTAAGTACTGCATTTACTGTTTCCCAGAGGAGTTGTTATTTTGTGTGTTCAATTTGTTAAATTTCAGAAACTTTCAGATTTTCATTCTAATGTATTCAGTGCCTCACTGGTCATTCAGCATTGTGTTGTTCAGTCTTCATGGGTTTGGGATCTTTTTTTTTGCTTTAGCTTTTTTAATACTAATTTTATTCTGTTGTGGTCTGACAAGATATGGGAATTCAAATAATTTTTCTTTCAATTTGGATAGAATTTCTATGTGATATAGGATATGTTCTATTTTGGAGACTCTTTCATGAGCTGCTGTGAAGAATGTGTATACTGATGCTGAATGTATATTCTGTAGATGTCTGTTAGGGCTAGACGTTCAATGTAGTTATTTAGGTCTCCAGTTTCTTGGTTGAGTTTTTCCTGGATGACCTATCCATGCATTTCAATGATGTGTTGAGAAATGTTTTTTTGGTTAAGTAATATTTGGTTGATGAAGTGGGGTGCTCCAGCCATTGATACTTAGACTTGATATATCTACCTAATGGAGATGTGCCTTTATCAATATATAATTTCTCTTCCTAGTAATTTTATTTTGAATTCAATTTTATCTTATGTTAGTAATTCTACTGTGGCCTGTTTATGGTGTTCATTTGCTTGAAAATTTTCCTTCCAGCCTTTCAGTTTGAGTATGTGTTTGTTATTGTCAATAAAATGTGTCTTTTGTAGATATTATATGCATGGGTCTTATTTTATTATACTATTTAGTCTGTTTTCTAACTGGAAAGTTAAATCCATTGATATTGAGAGTTAAGTCTGTGAAATATCTCATAATTCCTGCTATGTTATTCACCTGCTGTAAGGCTCTGTGTCTCATCTACTCTAAAGATATTTACATTGTTCACTGGTAGGGAGCATTTTATATAACCAGTTCCTGTTCTTCAGGATCTTCTCTATGTAGGATATATTTGATTAACTTCTATCCTGATGATTTGGTGGAGATACATTGTTTCAAGATTTCTTTGGCATGAAATATTTTTATATATCCTTTTAATGTAAAGGAGAGTTTGGCTTGGGACCATATTCACGGTTGGTAGTTGATTGCCTTTAATGTTTGTCATATATCATGTGAGGCTCCCCTTTTTACCATATCAGCTAAGAAATTTGTATTTATTCTGACTGTATATCCTTTATATAATCTGTCTTTTCTCCTGACATATTTAAGAATCCCTTCATTGATGTCTAATGATCCTCTAATAGATTATGATGTGATGGTGGTTTGTTCTGTTCTAGTATACTCTCTTTGGTGTTCTAAAGGCTTCTCTTATCTGAATTAGCCTCTCTCTTTGATTTCCCTGTCTTACAATTGGTTATTGTTCTTTGGCTTCTATCTCTTTATTAAAGCTTTATTTTAGGTTTGTATGGATTTTCTTTACAACTTTTTATTGGGTGGTGGCTTGGGAGGTATGTGTTTTAGCTGTATCTTCCCTCATATCTTTTAACTTGGCATCCATTTTTTCCATTGGACTCTCTTGCCTTCTCAGAATTTATTTTTCTTTGTGTTTGGAGTCACCATGAATTATTTTGCTGATCTTTGGTTGGTCTCATCTTGTTCCCAAATTTCCTTGTAGAGGTTTTGTATCTTTTCATTAATCACATTTTTCAGCAGGATTTGTAATGTATTTTGAAAAATATCTTCTAGATAATTGATTGTTCTAATGCCCGTCCAATTTCTGTGTGAATATTACCTTGGCATGACTTTTCTCATTATTTTCTGATTTGTTCTGTCCATTTGAAGTATTTCTTGGCTTTCATTTGGGGGAATCTATGATTTTAATAGGTGACTATCTATGTTCTTGGATGATTTGCCAGGCGTTGCTTTGGTCTACTATTGTGATTTGTTTTTCTGGAATTAGGTTTTTGTCTAGAACATTAAGTATAGGAGAAGAGATCAGTTGTGAGAGATGTTGTCAAATTTATACTTGTGGTTCCAATGACAATTCCGACTATCCAGTGGTAAGGTGAATTGTGCCTGTGTTTATATGTGACTGTCTCTCTGTTCATTATTTTTTTCCCAAGTGTCCCTTTCATTTCCACACTGCAATTGTGTTTTTGTATATGTTGGCCAACACAGTCACAGCAGTCACCTTCCTGGCTGGGTAACTTTTCATAGATTTCTGTTTTCTTGTGAAGACAGTATAAAATATTCTTTGGGAAGCATAGGTCCCATGGTTTCCCTTATTTGCAATATCTAGTATAGGTATGAGTCAAGCGGAAAAGGTCAGATAATGTGATGTTAGGAAAATGAACCCTTAAATATGTATTTTAATGTTTTCGTTTCTTTCATGCATGTGTTTCTAACACATTTATAAGATTATTTCTTTGTTGCTTTGTATGTCCCTCCCCCACATTGTAACCCCCCGCTTTCACTATATTCGATGTCAGTATAACATGTGGAGGAGATGGGGACAAACAAGTCGTTTAAGGATTCAGGTGGACCTGTTGCAACAATGAGAAGTACAAAATGTCATGTCAAAACCAGCTTTACAATGTCGGTGTGTGGGGGGGAGGGGGGTATAATTGGGTGGGGGGAGGGGGGAGGCCGGGAAGGGAGGTGAAGGGTAAACAAAGGAGGAGGCTGCAATGCTTGGTAAGAAATGTATGCATTATCCTGCCCATGTAATTGTAGCCCCTCTGTACAGTATGTTCTCAAATAAAATAAAATAAAATTTAAAAAAATATTCTTTGGAATTGTGTATCTATATATAATTATACCTAACTTGGTGTGACACCCTAGAAATGGAGTACCTTCTAGGACTCTAAATCTCTGTTTCGTTAGGGAAATCTAGGGTACTTTTCTGTTGTTATTCTGCCACTGTTTTTCCTCTTCCTCTGGTTCATTTATTATATTGGGGATTTTTTTCACATAATTTAGGATTTGTGATGGTTGTATCAACTTATTTTTGTTTTTCGGTTTGTGTTACTTTTACATAGTGATTTCTGGCTTGTATGAAGAGACAGTAATAATATGAAATGTGAAGAGCTTAAAGCTCAAAGAGGCACAATGAAGGCCTAAGTAACTACATTACAGGCTAGCAACCATCTTGTGAGGTATGAATTATGAAAATAACCATGGGTTGGACCCAGAAATGACACAAAAAGAAAAACAATTCCTGGACATAAACAATCCTTGGAAAAGCCACAGGAATTTTCTCCAAATGCATTGACCAAACATTGGTTGGCCATGCAAGACACGGTGACCCAGTGGCCAGACACTTCTTGTCAATAACACCTCAATAATATTAGCCAATCACATATGTATAGCTTAGTTTATTAAAATGTTAATCAATCATGTAATTTCTCACTTAAAACTTCCATAAAGTTGTTTGTTCAATACTATAAAAACTGTGCTGCTATGCTAGGGGTCTCTTAGTGTCATGGGTTACCAATTGCACAGAGCACCAGCCTGGAGCTTGCAAATAAAAGATGCCTTTGTTATTTGTATTGGTCGGGTGGTCTTCGGGGGGTCTTGAGTCTAGTAAAACAAATGTAAGTTATTACATTGAAAGAAAGATTGCCGATATTTTAACCTATTTGCTACAATTAAATTAATATTAAGCAAAGCTAATTATCTCTTACTTACTCTTCAGAGGATGAGTATAGTACTGTTGGATATCTTGGAGGAAAAGACTTTAGACTGGTTACAACTAATGCCTTTCACTGAAATTACTGGCTAAACATTCTCCTTCAGAAAGGCAAATGCTCCAATTTTTTCGTACTAGTATTATAAAATCATAACATCTGCATTTTGAATTGTTTTCCTCTGCTATTTTCAATACCATTCTTCATCTATTAGGTATCTAGGGCTTGGAATGACCCGTTCCTTAAAATACCTATATTGCTTATATTGTGATATAAATCTCAGTAATATTAATATGAATTTATCTCTGAGTCTCATCTTGAGCTACATTCATATATAATTTATGCAGTCTCAAGCAAGAAACCTATTTTACTCTTTTCTATACTTTAAACAATAAATCTATTATCTTTAGAAATATGTTCTAAAGAAAATATGTTCTTTTATATTGTTTTAGTAAAAATCATTTATTTCTAGTACTTTTACTGAAATAAATATAAAGTATGCAACATGGAGACAACCCCCCCTTATCACTTTAAAGTATATCCTTGGGGACTATTTTATATATAAAAATAAAAAAGTGCAATGCACATGTTTATACATGAATCATCTAATGGTTATGTCAATTAGACACATGAACTATCATACCACATCAAGTCTCAGTTTACTTAAAGGCACCAACATATTAGTGTTCATGAATATCACTCATCTTTAGAAAATTACAATTCACAACAAAGTTTATATTTCAAACAGGGAAACAAAAATTAAGGGCTTGTCATATAGAAAGAAAGATGTAAAAGCATACTGTCTTATTTTAAGATGATACATACATGCAAATCTTTATTCAAAGATACTATAAAATTCATGAGTGGGTTTGTGATCAGAAGTGATAGGTAAGCAAATAACTGGAAAACTGTATTTGTAAATAGTGCTTTCAACATATGATTACATTTTCAATAAATACGCCTATAGATGATGATTTTGTATCTGTAACACATATCCAGTATTCTACATTTTAGACATACTACCATTCTCTTACCTCAGTTCTTGATCAATATTCTTCTACTTTCATGATGTCAATTTCTACTATAGTAACAAGGTGGGTGTTCTCTTGGTTTCTACATCCAATAAATTTTAGTATTTTGCAACGGTGTATAAACTCATGGAGTTTGACTGGGATGTGAAGTTTG
>NW_027204984.1:0-18514 GCF_024711535.1 Dipodomys merriami | reverse complement strand
GGAGCAGTGGCTCACACAGTCGCATATCTGCAACCTTCCTTTCCCTGGTGGGAACCTGGTTGCATTAGTCAGAGGTGGGGAGCAGCATGTCCACACCTGCCTTCTGCGGTCTTTTCCCTTTTTCTGGGGATGGGAGGCATTGGATGCAGAAGATAGATCCCCCTTGCTGTGTGAACCCATGTTTTCTGTGCTCAGTCATCCTTTCACCTGAAGACAGAGAGACAGAGACAGAGAGACAGAGAGAGAGAGATCATCTTTCTCCTTGTGCAGCCTGACTGTGCTCAGGTGAGTCATCAGTTGGCAAATTGCAGGTGCCACATGGATGAGTCTTCTGTCACCGGTCTGGATGTGTGTGTGTGTGTGTGTGTGTGTGTGTGTGTGTGTGTGTGTGTTTGTGTGTGTGTGTGTGTGTGTGTGTGTGTGTGTGTGTGTGTGTGTGTGTGTAGAAATGGGTTGTAACAAGGAGGCTGAATGCTTTTGTAACTTCTACCTGCTATTTTGGGGGCATGTACGGTCTTCTTAGTTGAGGTCTGGGAGCCTGGAAGGGTGAGACGCTTGAAGGGGACACAGCACTGTTAAATTAGAAGAATAAGGGATCTGTGTGCAATGGAGCTGTGTACTCGCTTGGGCCTGGTTGGTGGCAGTGGGAGCTTGGGAGGACCTGGGAGTGCAGCCTGCAGGGGATGGCTCCCAGGAGGACAGAGAGCATGGCCACACTTAGTAAAGATATGAGTCCTGCTAGTATGGAGTGCAACAGCATAGGTCAGACTATGGGTCTTCTCATCATGACCTCTGATGGGCGAGGCCAACCCTATATTAAATCTTGAGCTGTTATCTTCAGATCTCAACCTCCTGAGTACCTAGGATTAAAGGCATGAGCCTCTGGCACTGGGACTCTGGTTCTTTTTGGTATATTAGGGTTGGACCACCAGGCCTTAGGCTTGCCAGTCAGGTCTTCTACCAGCTTTTCTGTCTTGGGCATTTCTGAGATGGAGAATTAATATATGCTCAGACTGGGGTGGATCACAATCCTTCTATCTGTGACAGGCATGAGCCACCGGGCCCTGTCCTCTGTAGTTGGGATGGTAGACATGTAGAGCCATGCTCAGTCAGTGGTTTAGATGGATTCTCCCAAACTCAGTCCACAGCAGCCCATTTTTGACCACAGGTGAAGCTCTGGGTTTCATCACAACCATTGGACTTCAATCTCCTCATGGGACAGTTGTGAGGAAACAAGGGATTAATACAGAGGGATCTCTGGAGCAGGGCCAGGCACAGAGGGAGGGGTTGTCAGATACAGTTTTTGGCAGTTCTGTGAGAATATGACAGGAAGATACCCAGAAAGATCTCAGATGGTGGGTGTTATTAATGTTGTGACTGGTATGGGATTATGAAACAAAACATGACTCTCTTTCTTTAATAATCCCCATGAGGAACGGGATCCTTCACTTTGTTCAGTTTTGAAGCTGGGGAAACTGAGGCACAGAGAAGCTGATTGACCTACTCATGACTCCCAGCTGACAGGATCTGGGCCTGACATCTCTGCCATGCTCCCTAGGACAATGGGTTTTATTCAGTCTACTTCTTGTGGTGGGAAGTCCACTTCTTTTCAGTCGTGGGGTTTGAACTCTGGGCCTGGGCCCGCTCCCTGAGCTCCTCAGCTCAAATCTAGCACTCTCCCACTTGAGTCACACACCACTTCCAGTTTCCTTGTGGTTCTTTGGAAATAAGAGTCTTACATGTGTTCGTGCCTGGGCTGACTATAAACCACAATCCTCATATCTCAGCTTCCATTGTACTTAAGATTATAGGCCTGAGCCGCAGGAACCTGGCTTAAGTGTAATTCTGACCTTCTTTCTTTTTCTCTCTCTCTCTCAGGAACTGATTGAATGGGTGCTGGAGGAGGTGGCCCAGCATCCCCAACGTGGTTGGTACCAAGGTGGCCCTCTCATTCTGGAGGTGGGCTGTAGGTCAGGAGCTGTCTCGCTCAGGCTGTTGTACCAGCTCCATGAGGTAAGTCCCTCTGTGCCCTGGCTAGACTGTGAAAGTTATTCATTGTCCATCTAGCCTTACTGGACTCAGTACTGTGATCAATGCCCTTTACTAGCAAAAATTTCTGGCTGAAATTATGATACATAGTTACAGAATGAAAATGTAATGCCATCTTAAGAGTCATTTAGGGTTCTGGGAATGTGACTTCATGGTAAAATGATTGTCTAGCATGCATGAAACCCTGGGTTCAATTCCTCAGTAACACATAAACTGAAAAAGAAATACTGGATGGGGTCCTGTGCCTCAAGTGGTAGAGGGTTAGAATTGAGAGAAAAAAAAAGCTCAGGAATAATTCCCAAGCGCTGAGTTTCAGCCCCAGGACTGCCAAAACAACAACAGCAACAACAACAATGAACATTTAGTTAGTAAATGCAACATAAAGAACCCAAACATGGAATATATAGTTGTTCCTCCCATACTGATACTTGACAATAGTCCCTAATTCATGTACTTTACCTACGTTAGGATACTGTGTTGAAAAAAAAAAAGTTTTGTTCATTAGGTCACGGCAATTAATGCCAGGAATGTGCTTAGATGTCAGGTGAAGATTAATTCTGGAAATTCAAAGATTCCAGGCTTTTGAGTGGGGTCACTGCTAATCACAATGAGAAGGGTAGTCTAAGTGAGATTTGGAAATCATTTTGGCCAGTCATAGCACCAAAAAGGCAGAGGCTAATTAACAGTTGTGACAGAAGAGAAGGAATAACTCCAGATGGAAGGAAAGAAATGATAGTAACTAAGGTATAACAGAAACAGTTCTAGGGAACCATTTTTTGTTATTGAAGAACTAGTTATCAACTAGGCTTATTCCTCATTGCCTTAGCATTCTAAATCTCTTAGGCTAGATAAATGTATCTCCTTCTATGCTGTTCTTTCATACCTGATCTCCTTTGCTTTCTAAAAGTCTGTCTTTCTATATTTGTCTATAAACATTTACTGATACTAAATACACCTATACAGATGTCACAGGATGCTAATGTAAGGGTCTTATAGCTCATTAGTCATTAATGAAACTAAATGGAAAAGGAGGACATATTTACTGCTACCTCAATTTTTCTGAAAAGCTGCAATGTCATCATTTGGTTAAAATTTCCATTCTTTGTCTACACAGTGACATTCAGTGCACATAAATGCAAATATGAGCCAGGTGCTGGTGGCTCATGCCTGTAATCCTAGCTACTCAGGAGGTTGAAACCAGAGGATTGTGGTTCAAATCCCGCCTGGTCAGGAAAGTCCATGAAACACTTACCTTCAATTAGCCACCAGAAACCCAGAAGTGGTGCTGTAGCTAAAGTGGTAGAGCATTCTAGATGAGATGAAGAGCTGAGAGACAGTGCCCAGGATCAGTGTTCCATACCCACAATCAACAAAAAAGTGCAAATATGGCTTTAAGTTTCCCCCAAAGGAATGATGAAGTCAATAGTAATCTTCCCAAAGGAGTCAGTGCATGTACTTTGCTGAGTTATTTAAGTTATGGCTTCTTTGCTGAACATGTTCTCTTCTTTAAAAATTGTCAAATATTAGCTTTATAGTAAACTTCATCTAATATTTCTTGGTTCAAAAGAGAAGTCCATCCAGTTGATGTCACTTAGCTTTCTTACTGTCTTAGTTCAATGCCAACCAGGCATGAGAGTCTGTCAAACTCTTATCTGTAATTAAACACCAAAAACCTAGAAGTGAAGTTTTGGCTCAAGCAGTAGTGCACTAGCTTTGTGGGCAGGTGGGAAAGAAAGACAATTGTTCAGGGACAGGGTCCAGCCTCTGAGTTCTAGCCCCAGAACCAGCACAAAGTAAACAAACAAGCAAACAACACAAACCCTAGGTATTTCTTTGGGACTCTCCTTAAAGTAGTAGTGGTCTGACAAGAGGCTGGTTTTGGTGATCATACTCATGGGATCCTGCTTTTTTGAAATCTTTATTGCTATGGAAAACTCAGGACCAGACTAAAGGAATTGATAACTGACTCCTGCAACAAGAGAATCATCTCAGGAGTTAAACATCCATCCATAAAACACTTCAAAACCTCCATATCTTTGTTTCTTTGCAGTAAAACACTTTTAAAACAAAGTTATTTCCTTTTGTTCTATGCTGGCCTTCAAATGGCATATTGTTTCCTTCTGTAATATTCTCAACTACAAGTTTACAGACAAGTTTTATATGAGTAAAGAACACACTCAGAAATGTCGTGGAGAAAGTTTCCTTCAAGCCTTAAATTCTTTCCTCGTACAGAAAAAAGGAAAGCAAAAGTTAACTTGAATTTTGTCATTCCTCTATGTTCAATTCCTCTCCTGAGATCAATTTCCACATCTAGTAACAGTTACTTCCATTTACTTCTAGTAACAATCTATGGTGCTGCTCCAGATAAAATGAATGTTTTCTGGCTTCATTGAAATAGAGCAAGGACACATTTGGGCATGAGGTAACACGTGTTTCAGAGATAACTTAGTAAAGAGAAAATATGAAATTTAAATTGCTTATGAATACTTTATTCATGAGTACATTTTGTTCAAACTTCTTTAGTGCTCTGTAAATTAAGGTGAATTTTAAATGAGAAGAAGGTTCTCAGATCATTTTTTGTGAGTGTATGTGCTGTGCCTTAATTTCCCAATTGTACATGTGTTAACAGTAAAAGAAACAATAGGAGAGAGAAGTTCTGTGTTTATATAAAAGGGTTCAGTAAAATATAGAAGACTCTACAAATAAGACAACATTGAAACAATAAAGCCAAGTCCAGTATGTAGATTTATGGAAGTGATATAGAGAAAGCATTACTCCTATATGGAACATGAAGCCACTTCCATTCTAAATCACGCTTGCTAATCACCTAATTTTGTAAAATGGAGAATGGAAGAATGATTCTGTTTCCAATGCAAGTCATATATGAGATAATGGACTTAACTGGAAAAAAAAGAGTCTACCTTGAGAGAATAGGAATTATACTAGCAATGAATCTGGTGGCTAAGATCACATTTCTTTTTTTATCCTTTTCTTATATTCTTTTTGTAGTTGTTAGTCATGGTACTTGAAATCTGGGACTGGGAGCTGTCCTTCTGCAATGCAGCTCAAGGCTAGTGGTCTTCCACTTGAGCCACAGTGCCATTCCCAGTTTTCTGGTAGTTATTGGAGAAAAGAGTCTCCAGGACTTTCCTACCAGGGCTGGCTTTAAATCCCAATCCTCAGATCTCACCACACCCAGCTTAGGATCACATTTCTAACACTGTACACTCAAGATATGTAATGTATATGTCCATCTATCTTTATCTTAATTCTTGCGTTAAAAAGCTGGGCTACAGGAAAGACTTTACACTCACAAAATTGTTTGTAGTTTAAAAGTTGATACTCCTGGAAAAATAAAACCTAAGAATGTAAAGGAGTCTGAGAAGTTCAATTTGCATCCAACCTGGGCAGCACAGGCTTTGAGACACTACCTATAATTAAACAGCCAAAAGCTGGAATACCAGTCATGAGCAAGATTGCTGATAAGAGCTTGAGGTTTTTGCATACATACATACAAACATACACATACACACAGAGGGACTTACATGTGCACACAAAAATACACAAATAAAACAATTCTCAGAATATGTAGAAAAGTTAGAAAACAATAAAAAAATATGTCCTGAGTAAGACTAGAATCAAGTGATAATTTTTAATATTAGAAAGCCCTCAAGTGAAATTTCCCCCCAAAAGTTGAGAATCTTACATAGGTAGGAATCAGAGATAGTAAGAGGGTCAAGCAACATTATTAATGGGATAGGATTCGTAGAGGAATGAATCAGGGATCCCTGTAGGTGCATATGAAAATGTTCATATCTTGTGCCAAATGTTAGAACATCTTTGAAAATAGTACATAAAGAGTCTGAGCAGTCAGTCTAGTGGATAAGATCATAGGAGAAGTTCAGAATTGCTAGTCTGTTTCTAGAGTAAATAAACAAACTGTGGCAGGACAATGTGATACAAGCCTGGTATTCTAGCACTTCGATAGGAGATTAGAGAATGGAATTATATTGTGATATCTTCCCTGGACCAGGTAGAATAATTTTGTCTCAATAAGACAAACAAAACAACAAGAAAGGAATACACAGTTGGAATTTGGGTCTAATTTTCTCATTATGTTTTGAGAAGTCAAGTTTCCTATTGAAATGCAACTCATATATAATCCTCACTTGTGTTTGAAATGCTTTCTTCATTACAGAACATTCTAGATGCAAAATGGCTCATTATTCCCATTCAAAAATTTGCAAAAGTGAGTAAGCACCATTCTTTTGGATTCCAAAGAAATGTTGAAGAATTTCAAAAGCTTAAGCCTGGAGAAATAGCAAAGTTCATCTAATGTAGGACTTTGTAGACCTTGCTAAATTAGAATTTAGATTTAAAATATATATTTTGGTTTTGTTTGTAATCTTATATTCTATAGGATACTACAAAATTCTTTTTAAGTAGAGGGATTATTTGAAAAATTCACAAATGATTCTGCCATTCTATTTTCCTAAAATATTCTTTCAAGAGAGTTATAATTAGAATATAGTTAATAGATAATTCCCACAGTTCATGTATACCATGTTAATGGGAATAATCTAGACAGAGTTGCCAACAAATGGATGACAGTAATTTATAAATTTAGAAAAACAGCAATTTTTTGAGGGATTGGTTTAAAATGGTATGAAGAGAGTAATTGTGTGACATCTTCTTTCTTCAACCTATAAGTAACACAGGAAGCCATTTCCTTATTTATGTGCCTCTGTATACATTGAGGAAAATGCTAGGTTTTGGGTTTGTATTCAACTTTGTTTTTGTTTTATTGGTTTGCTTAGAGCTTGAACTCTTGGCCTGGACAGTGTCTCTGAGCATGTTTATGCTCAAGGCTCGTGCCCTACCACTTCAGCCTCAGTGCCACATTGTGTCTGGCTTTTACGGAGAAGTATATTGGAGATAAGATTCTAAGAAACCTTCCTGCCAGGGTAGGCTTTGAACCATAATTTTCCGATCTTAGCTTCTTCAATCTCTATGATAATTAAAAAATATAAATTTAAATAATATTTGCAAGTGATCTGATCACAAGAATATCACTGAAGGAAAAATGATGTAGCTCAGTTTATTGTGGTGTTCTTTCCAGAACACGGAGGGCATCACATTAGCAGAGGTGTATTATTTTTCACAATAGAGATAAGCTATTCATTATATGAATTAAGAAATTTATTGTGGTGTTCTTTCCAGAACACGGAGGGCATCACATTAGCAGAGGTGTATTATTTTTCACAATAGAGATAAGCTATTCATTATATGAATTAAGAAATTTTAAGGTGTCCCTTACAAGTTGGAAACTGTTGGGCTAGGATGACTTCATGGCATAAATCTTGGGATTGATGGTCATAGAAATAAGAGCTTACTCTGATAAAAAAAAATTGCTTACTATTGACGAATTAATTATTACAGATGCTTCATAGTTTTATCCTCTATGAGAATGTGGCTATTTTTCTGTTGACTTCTCAATCTGTAACACCCCCATTGGAAACTGCATCTATTGCAGAATTTCATAACATGCAAAAAAGTACTGTTTGGAATCTCTCAGGTATGGAATATTGAGAAATTAAAAATGAATAATTATGAATAGTTATTTCTCATAGGAATTTTGAAGAACACATGTATTCTGTCCTCTTAACAACTTATTTAATTTTAAAAGTTATAGGTTTCCATAGCATTAAAGTGATTTCTGTTTTAGAATGAGAAAGTATTAAATTTATTCTTTTTCAATAAATTCAGCAAGTATATTATGAAAATATTGTCTAGTTGGATAACAATCACATTGATGTCCCTCGGATAAAGAAGAGGTAATTAATTTGAATTGGATGTCAAATAGTATTGATTTTTAAAATATTACTTCATAAAGAATAAAATTTACTGTGCCAATACAGTGAAATTACATTTTATGCAGCTTATTTTTTCAATTTTATTATCATATTGATGTACAGTGAGGTTACAGTAATTGTAAGGTAGTGAATACAAAACATTTCAAACTTGTTACCCCCCTCATTTTTCTCACAGTTTTCCTTCACCCCTCACAAGCTGTAAAGTACATTTCCAATATATTGTCCTGTGAGTGTTGCTATTGCATTGGTTTTCCCTTTGTCCTTTGTCTCACCATTTTGCGTTTCCTCTTCCCTGCCCAATTTAAGGTAAATGCATACACTATACAAAATCAAATACAGCAGGAATGAACAATAGGGGAAAAACCCAGAGAAAACAAATCACATAGTTCATCAAAAACAACCACAATTGAAAAATTCTGGTTCCATATCTTGGAATTCATTTTGCTTAGCATCCGCTTATATGGTTATGTATACGCAGTACAAAGCCACTGGAAAAGAATAGCTACATGGACACCATATCATGAAAACAGCATGTTAACTTTTTGATGGTAAACGTGGAATTAGGATTGGTGAATTCGCAGTTCTGATAAAGGAATTTCAAGGGTTTTAAAGTTTGACATGTAAATTTGAGTTGTTCAAAATTTTTAACAACTTAGCCATTAAGAAAATTTAAAATTGCCTGGGAGAATAAACTTTCATGCAAAAAAATTCACGAAGATTTAGTAGAGAGGAAGCAATGTGGGTGAAGATGCTCATTTTCGCACAAAACAAACAAACCTCAGAAACGTTGCTGTAAATCCTATAGGTTCCCTTGGAATTATACTTACCCAGGAAATATATTCTTACTGTTTGAAACAAGGATATACTGGAATTTAAATTCAAATTCTTAAAAAATAAGACATCAAAATTTGTGAATTTACCTTTAATTACCAAACAGTAATTCTCTGAAAAAGATATTTGGAGTCAAAATATTTAGGGAGAAAGTACCCTCCACAATGAAAGAAGGTGTTGGAATTACACATTTCTCTTTGTAACACTTTCCACAATGTCTTTGCATGTAAAGCACTGAAACACAGAAAAAATCTGATTGGATACTTCAAACCAATGATTTCACATTTCTAAGTGGCTCACAAAAAATAATATCCTTAATAACATGAGATAATGAAGACTTCTCTTATTACATAAGCCAAAAAGTTTTGGGTTCAGAAAAGAATTAAGCAAATGGAAAAGGTAAGAAAACATAGTTCTTAAAAAGCCTAGCTAAGAGTATTGGCTTCAGCAGTGAAGGGAAGCCAAAATTTTTATATAAATTGCGTTAATATTTTTTTGGAGGTCCGGTCGTGGTGCCTGAACTCTGGGCCAGGGCGCTGTCCCTCAGCTCTTCAGGTCAAGGCTAGCGCTCTACCACTTGAGCCACAGCACCACTTCCGTCTTTTTTCTTTTTTCTTATATGGTGCTGAGGAATCCAACCCAGGGCCTCAGGCATTCAAGGCAAACGCTCTACCAAAGAGCCAACTTTCCAGCCCTAAATTGTGTTAATAATTTTACTACCAAAAGTGATTTTACAGAGCCTATTTGCCTCACTACAATGCAGAACAGATTGAATGAAGATATGAAAATAAATTCCACATCCAAATGAGGCAACTTAAAGAGTTTTAAAAGAGAAATCATGAAGATGTAACAGTGGTGGAGCACATATAGTCTTTCAGCTTCACTAGACTTGAAGCCAAAATGCTGTGATTAATTGGAAATCAGGCAAGAGCTAAGAGGAGGACGTAGAAGCAGGACATAGAAGCATTGTCCTTTTGTAACAGACACTGTCTTCCTAGGTATAGGTGATTTAACTCTCCTCTCCTCCATACATCTTGGTGAACAAATGCAAGACCAAGAGAAAAATAATCTATTGAAATAATTTTGCATAGAATAACTTCATTGTTCCTGATATGGTATCTAAGGAGAGTTTTAAGATAGAAGATAAAAGTGCAGTATTTTTCAGTTTCCTCTAACCATCTCCTTTGCAAAATATATCTTTTAGGTTAGAATTGATTGAACCAAAAAGTGATGGAGTACTTATTTTGTGGGCACTTTACATACAAGAAGACTTTCAAGGTAAAAGAAAAAATACAGCCAAATATTTGTGATCACAGCTTCTTGGACTGTTTGCTGGAGACAAACTTTTACATTAGATTTCTTCACATTGACATAGATGTTGTTTCATGGCAACCAAATGCAAGAGGGAAGTTTAATAGACTCGCTTGGCCAATTAAACAGCATGAAAGAAGAAAATGGCAAATAATATTTAAGGAATTACTTTGACCAAATACTTTGTCAGAAGAAAGAAGGAAAAATATAATTCAAAATCAATTGACTTAAAAGTATTAAGAAAGAGTAATGAAGAGAGATTAGAGAAAACATAGAGGATTGTTTTCTCTCCAGTGGAGTAATGGGTTCTTGTCTTGTTTCTTCCATTCTGTCTTCACAAGCTATCAAGTGTATCTCACGACTGGATTATCCAGTTCAGACAGAGAACTCGTAGAAGAAATATAATATTTGCAGCAGATGTAGGTGATTTATAACCTTAGACAATCTATTTAAATCTGTTCAAAATTCTCCCCTATCCCAAACTTCTCTCTTTGTACAGCTTTGTTTGCTTTTCCCAAGATGACCTTTCCTTCATTAACTGCTTAAAATTTGGGGAGGGCGTATTCATACTTTCTAGAGATTTCAGGTTGGTTGTGATTTTTGTGTGTTTTTGTTTTTTGTTGTGCTTTTTAATTGAATTGCCAAAGGTTGTGCAAGTGTTACAATTAAATATATCCATCTAATTGTCCAATGCTCTTGGATCAGAGTCACTCCTTCCATCATTCTCAACCAACCCCTTCTCCAAGAATTATTTCAGATTTACCACTTCCTTTATCATATGTATACATTGAGTATTCTAGCCGTACTTGCCCCTTGTTCATTTTTCATTCATTCTATGTCTTTACTATAATTCCTTTCTGTTTTCAACTTCCTGATAGTCATCCTGTTACACTGTCTATTAATACTTTGAAAGGTTTATGTACATTTCATGGAGTTTCCATACTGCATATGCTTGAACTGATGTCAGCTTATATTTCCATTGTTCATTCAAATTTGCAAGACAGGAGACATGAAGCACCTAAACATGATTTTATTTTCATCCATTTGGAAGATTAATCTTTAGTCAAAAAGAAAGTAAAAAAATTGGCATAGAATGTATTCCTAACTACCAGTGTTTATAAATGGCTTTGTACAATGGTGTGATTGTTTTATTTTTTATGGGATAATATTTTCTACTACCTATAAGTTCTGGAAAAAGAAGAAAACTAAAATTTATTCCTATAGAGGAATATGATAGAAATAGAAGACATTTTATGTTTTTCATATCTCTGATGAGTACCCATATTCAAGACTTAAGTCATATTTCTTCCTATGTTAGACAGATAGGGAAAACATATGATAAGACAACTACTTGTGACTTTTTAAAATGTACCTTATTAAATGATGACATTTACTTTATTAGCTAATATTTGGGTTTGAAATTTGGGAGGCTGATCTATTTAACACATTTCTGGAAGGCCCCTACTGAAAAACACAAATTGTGGGTGGTACTATTTCTACACTTTAATGAATGGTTGAACGTGTTTGGCATTAGTGCTGGGTAAATAATTCAACTGTATTGTAACTTGCTCAATACACTTGAAAAACTTGTAATGTCATTAAGTATCATCTACTTGTCAAATGTTATTTTGGCGAATGTGATTTTAAAAGTTTATTTGAAAAGGAATAACTTTCAGAAGATTAAATGTAGATTATCATTGGTTTGAGAGTGACATTTTTATACCACTGAAACATGTTGTACTGAAGTCCCAATGTTTTGAAGCACTAAGGATCTTCTCAATGTTTTTCTGAATTACATTTGAACTCTAAGTAAATTTTTCTGGGCCTTGGTAGACCAATTATGGATCTATCCTTCCAGGAACTACTTTTTGGCTCACTTATGCAGGACTAAAATCTTTCATTAATCATAGGGGAGGGGTATTAAAAATAATCTTAAGATATTTTGTGAACTTGTTCACTCATATGGGCTGGTCAACTGTAAGTTGAATGTTTGAATTGTTGTACATACTCTCAAATTTTGTGATCTCATCTTTCATTTTAAGTTGCCGTGCATTTCACAATTGCTTACTGCTAATTCCTGCATCTCAAGGAATTGGGGCCCTGAAATATAGGATATTAGAAATTGAGATGGATCTTCAATTACTTTGTGTTGGCATGTTGCATGGACCTTGGTGAGAAGTCTTGCCTCTGTTATCTGATGATGCCGGTAACTGGGACCTGGGATCCTAGGAATCATTGTGTCATACAGAAGAACAATATTTGTTAGACATCTTATCAGCAAAATTTGGGCATAATTAGTAGGAATGCTTCAGAAATATGGAGAGAAACAGTTTGGGACCAGCGAGTTAAAACAATAAACAGAGAAGCAGAGTAAAATCCCTTTTAGATTATCGGAAAACAACATTGTTTTTTTTACCAGGTGAATTCAGAAGACCAAGAACAGTTAGAATGTATCACAAGTTTATACCAAAGATATTGCGCTGATACTTTTTATATTCTAATGTACATTTTAAACCTAATTATTTATATTCCAATTCTATATATTGGAGCAAATAAATATTAATTTATTTGTGAATTATCAACTAATTCTAGTAAGTTTCACTGTGTGAAATATAAAATCAGCACATATAAATATAAAATATATAACTATATATAATATAAGAAAAAGACACATGTTTTGCATTGTTCTGTTGTGGTTACAGTATCAAAGGCAACTCTGTTTTAAAGTATTATTTCATTATCTCTACCTCAGTGTTTGATAGAGTTGGACCTAAACCTTTACCATTTGTAGATTTACAGCCTGGAGGCAAGAGAAAACACTGTGATTAAAACATTACCAATTTAAGGCCTAATAATTAGAAGAAACATCTGGACTTCTCCTGCAACTATGAAAATATTTGGTGATAGAAATGCAGTAGTGTAAGTTCCTGCCTGGTTGGATGGTAGACAGGCCAGGACATTAAGTAATCATGCATATGATCAGTTTTTCACCTTCTTGGCTTTAGCTAATTTTGAAATGTTAGCTATACTAAACAATTATATTTTGATAAAATACCTTCTAGTCTTAACAGTTCTGACTGAACTGTTCATCTCTCTATGATCCTTGTAACTAAGATTAATTTTGTTCAAGTAAAACAATCTATGCTGTCATTGTAAGATATTCTGATTGGTCTGTTCCTACATGGGAGAAGAGTAAAGGGTCAGGTAGACATTTGTGCCAGTAAGACCTCATTTGGGAAAATGTCAGCTGCAGAATGTTAGAAGTAGCTCTTAAGCAAGGTTTACTTTGAATCCATTAGCTCCACAAACCTAAGTCAGTTGGATCAACAAGTACTTGAAAAAGCCATCACCTTTGGACTAGCTATAAATTATTGAAAGTATGATCAAATTCCAAATGAAAAAGACTTAAAATTGTCATTGACAAAAAAAATTGCAAATGTGAGCAATCAATTGAACATATAATTTTTTCCCTATTCACAGAATTTTAGGGAAATAATAGCATTGTTAGCAACAATAAGGATTCCTTGTTCCAAGTAGGCACCCATGGATATAAGCCTGTATAAAGATTGCATCATTAACTACTTAAATTTAGAAGATACTACATGCTTCAGCAGCACGTATTCCCAAATTACACTACAGAGATTAATATGGCAATTGCACAAGGATGATATGAAAATTTGTGAAGTATTCCATATTTTTCATTCTTCAGATGCAAGAAATGAAAAACAGTTATTAAAAAGTTGATTACAAAATAACAAGTGTAACAACAAACGTAATTCCTTTTAATTAAATTTAGTTTGGCATTAGTGTATTAAATCTTCACCTCAGAAAGGCGTTTACATAGCATAAACTTTACAAAACATTTGAAATTAGACAAAATTTTCATTTTATCCCAAAGAAAGTTAATATTAGGACCTAGGCAAAAAAGGAATCTAAAACTTTCTATATGGAATACAATCTGAAAGGACACATTAATGAACCTCTATATTATAAAATAATATAGAAGTCAAAGTATATCTAGGAAAGAATAAAATAAATTATGAACATTATACAAACATAGAATATAGAATATTTTAAAATATTCTTTTTCAAACAAGCACCAGAAATACTTTCGTTTCTGTACTACTCATTTCAACAGATACATTAAAATTATTTCTGATTAAAAAATCACAAACTCTGCAGAAATCATTATACATGTATACAAAAACTCTTGAATACATTTTGACATCCAATGCAGGCAATTCACTTTGAAGAATTCCACAGAATTCATGAATTTTTACAGTAAGTATTGGTGTTGCCGGGCGCTGGTGGCTCACTCCTGTAATCCTAGCTACTCTGGAGGCTGAGATCTAAGGCTCACGGTTCAAAGCCAGCCCGGGAAAGAAAGTCCATGAGACTCTTATCTCCAATAAACCACTAGAAAACTGGAAGTGAGCCACAGCGGTAGAGCACTCACCTTGAGCTGAAGAGCACAGGCATAACGCCCAGGCCCAATGTTCAAGCCCCATGACCGAGCAAAAAAAAAAAAAAAAGATATTGCCCTTATTTGGATTGTGGAAATATTTTGTATGGACACCAAGGATGGACTTGCATTTTTGAAATTTAAGAAACTTAACCCGACCATTAGGACTTAAGAGAACAATTTGTACAGCCTCCCACAACTTCATAGAGGTAGTGATAAAGACTTATCTTTTGGGCAATTTCAAATGCAGTTTCTTCTAAGTTGTTCTTCACACCTGGTTTTATATAATGGTTCAACAGAAGGAGATTCAGTGTATCTTTGCTATCTCAATTCTCAGTAGCAAGATGTAAGATGGTCAAAAGGCCTTTAGTTGGCATTGGTATCTGTATCATGATGAAGTAAGAAAGAAGCCACTCTGGTATTATTCCACATATATACACTGTGCAGGGGTGTCCAGCCATCTACAGTTATTGCATTTGCCACTTGAGTCACCAACTCACGGACAATGTCTAAGTGTCCACTGTAGGCCCCCTGATGAAGAGGGGTATACTCATCATCATCCCCTATTATTCACGAGTGGCCTTTTTGAAAAGTAGTCTCCACACTGTAGTAAGCTGAATATGTTCGGTAGACCAATGAAGAAATTTACTTGGATCCTTCTCCATTTTTTGTCTTGCAATTGATACTATTCCTTACTTTTTCATCTTGTTCCTCATCTTCCTAAGAATTGACTAACCAGAGACTTTGAGAGCCAGTGGGAATGAGGTTTCCATGTATTTCCCAAATAGTTCACATTGGTTGAACTGGTCAGAAATATCCGGTGAATTTTCTGCATATCGTTTTTCACCATGATTTTTATTATCTTTTTCTAATTTTACTATTCTAAATTATTCTAACTGGAGAGTAGGGAATTGATGGAGAACAGAGGAAAGATGTTCCTCCGTATTCAAAGGTACAGACTGAAAATGAGGACCAGTGATATCTTCATGTGCACCTTATTCTAGGAATGAGAAAATATGAAATAATGCCTTCTATATAAATGATTTGGGAAGTGGCAGAGCAAAAAGTGAAATGATGCAACCAAAAATATAAAAGGAAAATTAATTAGGATACTTATGGAGCAAACATATTATCTATGAGAACCATGAAATAGAGAAAGGAAGAGAGATACAGATGTGCAATGACATAGCTAGCCCCAAAATCCATGCCTCTGATCAATTGATAGAGCAAACAAAATTGTATTTTTAAAAAAAGATTGAAGTAGAATTTATGTATTTACTTGAAATTAGTAAATACATTTTTAGTAGCCTACATAAAGAGACATAGCTTTGACCAAATTACAGACAAGAATCTAAATCCTTGGTAATTCTAGTAACAGATCTGACTGAAATCAGTTGAATCTCACTTTTCCTGTACAATAAAGAAATAGGTCCAAGCTAGTAAAGCAGCTAGAGAAGACAGGCAGATTGTATCTATGACAAAACTTTGTGTAAAATGGTATTGAGGATTTGTTACTGGTGATCCACTTGCACTGGAAGCATGATTCTGAACTATTGCTTGCTGATTCTGAACTATTGCTTTGATCATTATATTCTCCAAGAAGAAAAAATGAGAATGGATAGTTTAGGACTACACATACATTTTCACCTTCTCACTAAGCACCTTCAATCATCAAAATCACATGAAGACAATAGACAGGCCTACTTTTTTAGATGAAAACAAGTGTCTTTAAAAAAACAAGGAATTTATGTACTCATGCATAGGACTTCTATTTTACTAATGCCTCATACATTTTAATAATGTTAGGTAACAATAAATAATGGATCTATTAGAAAGCTCTTAAAGCTCATATGTTCAATAGTGAGTTCTCTTACAGAGTATCATAGTATTTTTTGTTTATGGTCTTATGAAGAAATTTACATTACTAACTTGTATTTCTGACAGGACAGTATCATCACTGTACATCTTGCTTCTATACTCTCAAGTTTACATTACTATCTAAGTATGTGCATTAGATAACTATAGAGGAAAAAGTAGAAGCCACACTGATGACTCATGTCTTTAATACTAGTTAATCAGAAAGATGAAATCTGAGGATTGTGGTTTGAAAGCAGACCAAGAAAAAAAAGTCCATTAGATTCTGATTTGAAAGTAACCAGCAAAAGATAGAAATGGAGCTGTGGTACAAGCAATAAAATGCTAGCCTTGAGAAAACTGAAATAAAAAGTAACAAATTCTGGCAAAAAGCTGTGTGTATAGTAGGAAATGCCCTGCTGTGTTAGGAGCCATTCCAGATGTGTGAGAGGCTCTGAGTTTTGTCTACAGTTGTTCAGAGAACAATATTGATATCTTCTTGGGGGTTGGAATATTCATGTGCTCAAGGACTGCTGAGACCTTGGGCTACCCATTGGTGTGTGTGTCTGTGTGTGTGTGTGTGTGTGTGTGTGTGTGTGTGTGTGTGTGTGTGTGTGTGTGTGTGTGTGTGTGTGTGTGTGTATTTTCCCTCATTTTTCTCTGTCCAATTCATGAGTGCCTGTCTGCCTATTCCTAAATTCGGATGGTGCCGCTTCTCCATTGCAACCTTGCCTTTAGCCCCCTATCAGGATCTACAATGAGTCTTAAATTGTCAGAGACCTGAATATTCCACTTTTTCTTTGGAGCCCAAGTTTGGCTATCCATATCTTTGTCCACCTCCAGAGGATCCTGGGTCAGCAGGGCCAGCTGGCATATGTTCTCCACTGCCTCTGGGGGACAGGGTCAGTCATGTGATGTCCTGTCCTTTTCCTCAGCTGGGCCTCTGGCTGTACTGTACGTCCCACTCCCAGCCAGCTGGCAGTGGAGTGGGGGAAGGATGGTTGCCAGTGGCTCTGACCAACTCGAGCTTTATAGCTGACTGAAGGCTAACCCAGGAAGGATGATCCGGGGTTACATGGGAGGTGAGGCCAAGGTGGCTTGAAAATATTGGTCGACGTCTAGGAAATGTCAACAAATCTTTTCACAGGCAAGTCTATCTTCTGACCCTAGCAGAGCCTCTAGACAATTCCAGATGTCCAGAATACAGAGGCACAGACTTTGAGCTCCAGGGCCAGAGAACTATGGGTTGAGAGACTGGAATGGCCAGTGCCTCAATGTTCTGGGGCATTATCCTTGACCTGGCTATGTCCCCCTTGTGTAAGTTCACTTCTTAACCTAGTGCTGGCCACACACCGGCCACTTGTGCTGTGGAAGTGGCAGGAGCAGAGGTGAGATCTAGGAAGACCAAAATCAGAATTTATGGCCTGAATGGGGTGTAGGGTGTCTTTAAAAAAACTTAGACCTGGAACTCAGAGCTTGGCACTGTCCCTGAGCTTCCTTTGTTCAAGGCTTACACTCTAACACTTGAACCATAGCTCACCTTTCATCTTTTTTAGTAGCTGAGTAGACAGAAGAGTCTCACATATTTTACTGCCTGGGCTGGCTTCAAGTTGCTGCCCTAAGAACTCAACCACTTGAGTAGTTAGGATTTCTGGTATGAACCACTGACACCTGCTAATGATGTCTGTGTATGTGTGTGTGTGTGTGTGTGTGTGTGTGTGTGTGTGTGTGTGTGTGTGTGTGTGTGTTTACCAGGGCTTGAACTCAGAGCCTAGGTGGTATCCTAGGTATCTTTAGCTTGTTTGCACAAGGTTGGTGCTGTACTACTTGAACTACAGTAGCTCCGCTTCCCATCTTTTTCGTGATTCTTTGGAGATAAGAGTTTGCCCAGGCTAGCTTTGAATCTTGATTTATCCATAGGCTTCAGCCTTGAGTAGCTAGGATTATAGGCATGAGCCACTGACATCCAGCTGCATGGATGTCTTTTCCTACACTCTTCTGTTCTAACAGCTGTCTACTTGCCCTGGCCTAGATCTCTGACCTCCACATCGGCTTCCACCAGCCTCTGACTGTGAAGAACATAAAATTCAAAACTGATCCCCTTCTTTTTCCTCAGGGGAGGAGGTTATGTTTC
>NW_027204983.1:0-18522 GCF_024711535.1 Dipodomys merriami | reverse complement strand
CCCTAATCCTAACCCTAATGCAAAAACTAGCCCTCACCCTCACATTAACCCTAACCCTCAGCCTAAACCTAACCCTAACCCTAACCCTACCCCTACCCTTCACCCTCACCCTAACCCTCTCCTTCACCCTAACCCTCACCTTCACCCTAAACTAGCCCTAACCCTTACCCTTACCCTAACCCTAACACTAAGCGTAACACTAACCCTCACCCTAACCCTCACCCTAACCCTAACTCTAACCCTAACACTAACACTAATCCTCACCCTAACCCTAAGCCTAACCATAACCCTCACCCTCACCCTAACCCTCACCCTAACCCTTACCCATACATGAACCCTAAACCTAACACTCAGCCTAACCCTCATATTAAACTTAACCCTAACCCTAACCCTCACCTCATCTTTAACCCTAAGACTAAACCTAACACTCACCCTTCCCCTAACACTCACACTCAACCTCAACCTTATCCTAAGTCTAACCCTAACACTAACCATAATCCAAACCCTAACCCTCACCCTCACCCTCACCCTAACTCTAAACCTAACCCTAAACAATCTCTCACCATAACCCTAAACCTATCCCTAAACCTCACCCTAATCCTAACCCTAATCCTAATCCTAACCCTCACCCTCACCCAAAACCTCACTCTCACCCGTCTCCTAACACTAACCCTAACCCTAACCCTAACCCTCACACTAACCCTAACCTGACCCTAACCCTAACCCTGCCACTCACCATAACCCTCACCCTAACCCTAACCCTAACCCTAACCCTCACCCTAACACTAACCAAAACCCTAACGCTCACCCTCACCCTAACGCTCATCATCACCCTAACCCTCACCCCAACCCTAACGCTCACCCACACCCTAACCCTCATCTTTACCGAATCTGAACCCGAACACGAACCCTCACCTTCACACTAACCCTCACCCTCAACCTAAACATTACCTGGACCCTAACCCTCATCCTAACTCTAACCCTCAACCTAAACCTCACCCTCACCCTACCCCTCACCCTACCCCTCACCCTAACCCTAACCCTCAACTTCACCCTCACCTCAACCTAAGCCTAACCCTAACCCTAACCATAATCCTAAACCAAAACCTCACCCTCACCCTAACCCTAAACCTAACCCTCACCCGCACCCTCAATTTAACCCTCACCCTAACTCTAACTCTTACCCCAACCCTCAACCTACCCCTAAACCTAACACTCACCCTAAACCTTACCATAACCCTCACACTAACCTTAACCCTCACCCTAACCCTAACCCTCATTCTCAAACTCACCCTTACGCTCACCTTCAGCCTAACCCTACCCCTAACCATAATCCTATCACTAACCCTCACCCTAACCCTAACCCTCACCCTAACACTCACCCTAACCCTAACCCTAAACCTCACCTTTACCCTAACCCTCACAGTTACCCTAAACCTAACCCTAACCCACACCTGAACCCTCACCCGAACCCGAACCCTCACACTCAACCGAACCCTCACCCTCACCCTAACACTCAGCATCACCCTAAACATCACCCTAACCCTAAATCTCACTCTAACCCTAACCCTAACCCTAACCCTCAACCTAACCCTCACCCTTACGCTAATCCTCACCCTAACCCTAACCCACACCCTAACCCTAAACCTTACCCTAACCCTAACCATATCTCTAACCCTCACCCGAACCCTAACCCTCGCCTTAACCCTAACGCTAACCCTAACACTCACTTCACCCCAACCCTAATCCTAACCCTAACCCTCACCTTAACTGTAAAACTTACCCTAAACCTAACCGTAACACTAACCCTCACCCTAACCCTAAACCTAAACCTAACTCTCAACCTAACGGTCACCCTATTCCTAACGCTAACCCTAACTCTCACTTCACTCTAACCCTAATCCTAACCCTAACTCTAACCCTCACCCTAAACATATACCTTATCCTAAACCTAACCCTAACCCTCACTCTCAACCTAACCCTCATCCTAACACCTATCCTCACACTAAAACTAACCCTCACCCTAACCCTAAACCTACCCCTCACCCTAATCCTCCCCCTCACCCTAACCCTAACCCTCACCCGAAACCTAACCCTAACCCACACACTCACCCTAACACTCACCGTCACCCTAAACCTCACCCTAACCCTAACCCTCACCCATACCCTATCCCTCACTCTCAACCGAACCCTAACCCTTACCTTCACCCTAAACATCACCCTAACCCTACCCCTCACCCTAACTCTAACCCTAACCCTCACCCTAACCCTCACCCTCACACTAGCATTCACCCTCAACTTAAACCTCAACCTAACAACAAACCTAACCCTTACCTAACCGAAACCCTCACCCTCAACCTCACTCTCACCCTAACCCTCAACCTCAAACTAGCCTCACCCTAAACCTAGCCCTTACCTAACCAAAACCCTCAAGCTCTCCCTCACCCTCACCCTAACAATCACCCTTACTGATGCCTCAACCTAACATTAACCCTCACCCTAAACCTAACCCTCACTGTAAAACTCACCCTAAACCTAATGCTAACCCTAACCCTCACCTTTCCTTAAACCTCACCATAAACCTTACCTGCACCATAACCCTAACCCTAACCCTAATCCTCACACTAATCCTAACCCTAATCCTCAACCTAACACTCACCTTAAACCTAACCCTCACCTTCACCCTAACCCTCACCGTCACCTTAAGCTAACCCTAAACCTAACCGTCACCCACACCCTAAAACTCACACTCACCCAAACCCTCTCCCTCATGCTAACCCTACCCTAAACCTCACCTTAACCCTAACCCTCACTCTATACCTAACTCTAACCCACACCCTAATCCTAACCGTCCACCTAACCCTCACCCTCAACCTAATCCTTTCCCGAACCCTAACCCTATCCCTTACATAAACGAAACCCTCACCTTCACTCTCACCCTCACCCTGACCCTCACCGTCATCCTAACACTAAGCCTAAAACTAACCCTCACCCTAACCCTCACCCTAACCCTAATCCTAACCCTAAGCCTCACCCTAACCCTCACCCTAAACCTAATGCTAACCCTAACGTTTACCCTAACCCTAACACTCACTCTAAACCTTACCCTCAAACTAACCCTAACCCTAACAGTAACCCTAACCCTAACCCTCACACTAACCCTAACCCTCACCCTAACCCTAACCCTAAACCTACCCCTCACCCTAACCATCACACTAACCCTAACCCTAACCCTAACCCTCACCCTAAACCTATCCCTAACCCTCACATTCACCCTAACACTCACGGTCACCCTAACCCTCAACCTCACGCACACCCTAAACTTCAACCTCACGCGAACCCTAACCATCACCCAAATTCTCACCCTCACCCTAAACCTCACACTAATCCTTACCCTCATGAAAACCCTTACCATAACAGTCACTCAACCCTAACTCTCACACTAACCCTCACCCTCAAACTAAACCTCACCCAAACAATAACCCTAACCCTTACCTAAACGAAACACTCACCCTCACCCTCATCCTCACCCTAACTTTCACCCTCACCATAGCCCTCATGCTAACCCTAACCCTAAACCTCACCCTCACCCTCCTCTCCCCCTCAGGATAACCCAAACTCTAACCCTAATCCAAAACCTACCCCTCACCCCCACCCTCACCCTAACACTATCCCTAACACTAACACTCACCCTAACCCTAAACCTCACCCTAATCCACACCCTAAACCTAACACTAACCCTCACCCTCACCCTAAACCTAAACCTAACCCTAAAACTCAGCCTAACAAAAATCCTAACCCTATTCCTCACCCTAACTCTAAACCTCACCCTAACCCTAACCATAACACTCACCCTAACCCTAAAACTCACCCTAAAACTCACTCTAACACTAACGCTAACCCTAACCCTCACCCTCAACCTAACCCTCACCCTAAACCTTATCCTCACACTACCCTAACCCTAACCCTCACACTAACTCTAACCCTAATCTTAATCTTCACCCTAACCCTAACCCTAACCCTCATACTCACCCAAACCCTCACCCTCACCCTAACCCTCCCCCTCAGCCTAAACATCACACTAACTATAACCTCACCCTAAACCTAACCCTAACACTCACCCTAATCTTCACCATAACCCTAACCCTAAACCTAACCCGCAACCTAAGCATCACCCTATCCCTAACACTAACCCTAACCCTCACCATCACCCTACCCCTCATCCTAACACTTATCCACACACTAAATCTAACCATAACCATCACCCTAACCCTAACATTAACCCTAACCCTCACACTAACCCTAAACCTACCCCTCAACCTAAACCTCACCTTCACCCTAACCCTAACCCTAACCATCACCCAAAAACTAATCCTAATCAGCACACTCACCCTAACGCTCCCCGTCACCCTAAACCTCACCCTAATGCTAACCCTCAACCACACCCTAACTCTCACCCTAACCCTTACCCTCAACCTAAACATCACCCTAAACCTAACCCTCACCCTAACTCTAACCGTAACACTCAACCTAACCCTAACCCTCACACTAACCCTCACCCTCAACTTAAACCTGAAGCTAACAATAACCCTAACCCTTACCTAACCAAAACCTTCACACTCACCCTCAATCTCAACCTAACCGTCACCCTCAACCTAGCCCTCACCCTAACCCTAACCCTAAACCTAACCCTTACACTCAACCTCACCCTCGCCCTCAGCCTAACCCTAAACCTAACCCTAACCCTAACACTCACCCTCACACTCAAACTCACCCAACCCCAAAACCTAACCCTAACCCTCACCCTCACCCAAACCCTCACCCTAGCCTTTAACCTCACACTAACCCTAACTCTAACCCTAACCCTAACCCTCACAGTAAACCTAACCCTCAAACTAACCCTAACCCTACCCCTCACCCTAACCCTCACCCTCACCCTAACACTAACCGTAACCCTCTCCCTCACCCTAACCCTCACCCTCACCCTAACCCTAACTCTCACCTTAAACCTAAACCTAAGCCTAACCCTCACCCTAACCCTAACCCTCACACTAACCCTTACATTCAACCTAATCCTCACCCTAACAATAACCCTAACTCTTACCTAACCGAAACCCTCACTTTCACCCTCATCCTCACCCTAACCCTCACCCTCACCCAACCTCCCCCTCAACATAACCCTAACCCTCACCCTAACCTTCAACCTCACACTCACTGGCACCCTCAGCATTACCATAACCCTAAAGGAAATCATAACCCTTACCCTCACCCTCACCCTCACACTCACCCTAAACCTCACCCTCACCTTAGCCCTCACCCTAAACCTAAACCACACCCTAACACTAACTCTAAACCTCACTCTTACCCTAACCCTAACCATAACACTAACCCTCACCCTAACCCTCAAACTAACCCTAACCCTACCCCTCACCCTAACCCTCATCCTAACCCTAAACCTAACCCTCATCCTAATCTTAACCCTCACCCTCACCCTCACCCTCACCCTCAGCCTAACACAAACCCTAACCCTAATCTTAAACCTAACCTTCACCCCCTCCCTCACCCTAATCCTAACCATAACCCTAATGCTAACTCTCACACCCACACTCAACTTAACCCTAACTCTAACCCTAACAATAACTGTAACCCTAATCCCAACCCTAACCCTCACCCTCAGCCTCACCAAAACTCTAACCCTAAACCTAATCCTAAACCTAACCCACACCCTCACCCTATCCCAAAACCTAACCCTTGCCCTAATCTTCACCCTAACCCTATTGCTAACCTTTAACTTCACCCTCACCCTAAACCTCACTCTAACTCTAAAGCTCACTATAACCCTAACACTAAGCCTAACCCTAATCCTCATACTAACCCTAACCCTCAACCACACCCTAACACTCAACCTAACCCGAACCCGAACCCTCATGTTCACACTCACTCTAACCCTAACCCTAACCATAAGCTGTGGAGAGCTGGGGTAGCCGTGACCAAAGACGGCACGGCCGTAAGGCGGGGCCGCAAAAGCAACATTGTAGCTCTTTGGTAAGATGGCGCTGGCTCCGCCTTCGGTCTTCCTGGTGACGAGTGCTCTCTGTAAAAACAACTCCTTATATGGCTATGACTTGGCTCCTGGTTTGCTTCCGTGTTTGTGACCCTATCGGTATATGCCACGTGGCGCTTTGTGATTGGCCATCCAGGAGGCTTATAACCGGAGTGCGGGTGGGCGGGGGGCGGAGAGAAGTGGGAAGAAGTGGGCAGGAGATAAGCAGGAGAGAAGCTTGTAACAAGGTCCTGAATAAACCTCATTGAGAATAATCCCGGGGCGCGTCTTCCTTGCTGGTCGACGTGGTCGCGACAGCTGTTGGCCCATATGGGGAATTCAGAACTCTCTGCAGTCAGGGTGGTGCACTGGTAAGTTCCCAGAAAAAGGGGAATCTGCGACAAGAGTAAGTTCCCAGGTGAAGTGGGAATCCGCGATTAAACCGGGCATAATACCGAGCTCTTCTCTGTAGATAAAAGAGAGAGCAGAAACCCGGGAAGAAATAAAATACAGGCCTAAAGTGAAAGTAACAAAAAATAAAATATTTAATAACTATGATTGGTGCCGCGACGTCACATCCAATTTCTGGCCCTGGAAGAGCTCATACGCTCAAAAGGACTAAAGTTAAAGAAGGGTACTTTACAGAGGTTCCTTGAAGAATGCAACATTGTAGCTCCTTGGTTCATAGTGTCCAGGAGCCTTACAATAGCCTCATGGGATAAATTAGGGAGGGATTTGGACTTTGCCTATGAACAGGGCACATTAAAGCAGGAGTCCGCCCCATTAGGAGATTGATTAGTGGCTGCCTGGAGGATCAGAGCTGCTGTGAGATTATAGAAAATGGACAGTCAGCACTGGAGCAGTTACAGGAGGAGAGGTCAGAGAAGGCGATTAGTGAAAAGGGAGACAGTGAACAGGGCAAAAGGGGGTGACTATACCCAGATCTGTCCGAGCTAAAATCGGAAAGAGGGGGTTCCAGCAAGTTAGAGGAGGAAGAAGTGAGAGCACTTATTCAACAGATGAAAAGGAGCTGTATAAAACAAGGGGAACATAAGCTAAGCCAACATGCACTTTATGAGGACGTAGAAAGAACTTCCGGTCAGACCCCTTTAGCTCCTCCTCCATATCAACATGGAGCCAATGGGCACACATTTTGCCCGGACACTTGGCGAACTGCTAGAGCAGAACTCGCCTTCCCAGTTTTTCAAGACAATAATCAACAGAGATTCCATGACCCTCTAGAATTTAAGGTAATTAAGTCCCTGGTTGAGTCTGTTTGGACGTATGGGCTTACAGCCTCTTTTACCATAGCTCAAGTGGAAGCTATAAAGAGATATTGCATGACCTCCTCTGATTGGGCAAGCCTAGCACGGGCATGTTTGAGTCCAGGCCAATACTTGGATTGGAGGGCATTTATGCTGGAATTTTGTAATGAACAGGCAGCCATCAATCAAGCGAACGGATGTCAGGCTTGGGACAGAGACATGCTCCTAGGATAAGGCCGCCTTGCTAATGCTCAGATAAGATATCCCCCTGAAGTGTATCAACAGATAAATGATATTTGCATTAAGGCATGGAAATCACTACCAAATAAGGTGGAAGTTAGCGGCAATCTCACCAAGATCCTGCAGGGGCTACCGAGCCTTTTTCAGATTTTGTGGCGAGAATGGTGGAAACAGCAGGCAGAATTTTTGGGAATCCTGACATGGTTATGCCTCTTATAAAACAATTAGTCTATGAGGAATGCACCAAAGAATGCAAAGCCGCCATTACCCCGTATAAAAATAGAGGGTTGGAGGCATGGATGAAAGTGTGCAGGGAGCTGGGAGGACCTCTAACTAATGCAGGCCTTGCTGCCGCAGTACTCCAGTATTCAAATAGGCGGGGTGGCTCTGGAGTGACATCTGGAGTATGATTTAAGTTTGTTAAGCTGGTCATTTTAAGAGAGATTGCCCAGAGAGAAAAGGAACCAGAAGGGCTGGAGGAGTTAAAACGGGTAAACAGCCAGGGCTGTGCCCCAGATGTAAGAAAGGAAAGCATTGGGCCAATGAATGTAGATCAGTCAAAGATATAAATGGCCAGGCCTTGGGCCCCATCATGCAGCCAAAAAACGGGCACAGGGGCCCCTGTCCCCAGGGCCCGCAAATGTATGGGGCAATGGACAGCCCAAACGAGGAAATTTCCCAAGAAGGATGGCCTACCCTGAGGCATCCCAAGAACCGCGGAGAGCCACTACAGGTTCTGGACCTCCGTGCCACTACCAGACTCGTACTAACCCCGCAAATGGGCGTTCAGTTGATAGAGTCAGATTTTCAAGGTCCTCTAGAACGGGGCACAGTGGGGTTACTACTTAGCCGGTCTTCCATTACTCTTAGAGGGCTTAAAATTCACCCAGCAGTTATTGACCCAGATTATACAGGTATAGTTAAAATCATGGTAGAAGCTCCAAAAGGTATTGTAGCAATTTCCCCTGGAGACAGAATTGCCCAATTGTTACTCCTGCCTAGCCTACATGAAAAATTTCCTGCCATACAGTCTGAGAGAGGTAAAAAGGGTTTTGACTCCTCCGGAATTGAGTCAGTGTACCTAGCCCTGGATTTAGACCAGAGACCCACGCTTAAGCTGGAGATTGAAGGAAAAAGGATTATAGGACTGTTAGACACAGGGGCCAATCGTACCATTATTGCCAAAAAGGACTGGCCGAGAGGGTGGCCTCAGAACATTGCAGGCCTCAGAACAAACCCTGAGAACAAACCCTCAGAACAAGCCCCTGACATAAGTGCAAGACCCCTCAACTGGAAGGATGGAGAGGGACACTCTGGAAACATCCAGCCTTATGTTTTAGAATTGCCTGTCTCCCTGTGAGGTCGAGATTTACTAAAAGAGATGGGGTTTTGCCGTAGTAATGAATATTCTCCTACCTCAAAGGAAATGATGTTACAAATGGGCTACTGCCCAGGGCATGGACTGGGAAAAAACTTGCAAGGCTGTAAAGAGCCTATTGATGTCCACCAAAACCTTGATAGACATGGGCTGGGTTTTTCATAGGGGCCGCTGAGAATCAAGTTCCCATTACCTGGAAGACGGAGGAACCGGTATGGGTAGCTCAGTGGCCTCTATCCTCCGAAAAGCTTTTAGCCGCTCATAAACTGGTAGAAGAACAAGTAGCCCTGGGCCATGTGAGACCCTCAGTTTCACCATGGAATACTCCAATATTTGTGATAAAAAAGAAGTCGGGTAAATGGCTATTACTTCATGATTTGCGTGCCATAAACGCACAAATGCAAATTATGGACCCTGTACAAAGAGGGTTACCTTTGCTTTCTGCACTCCCTGCCCATTGGCCTATTATGGTAATAGATATAAAAGATTGTTTCTTTTCTATCCCCTTGCATTCTGCTGATTGTGAGCGTTTTGCCTTTACTGTGCCCTCCTGTAACCATGAAGAACCTGACCAAAGATATGAGTGGGTCGTGCTGCCTCAGGGTATGGCCAACAGCCCCACTATGTGTCAGCTGTTTGTCAGCAGGGCTATAGCTCATGTTAAAGAACGGCATCCTAAACTCAGGGTGGTCCATTATATGGATGACATTTTGATAGCTCATAAGGAAGAAGCTAGGTTACAAAAGGACTATGCAGAATTGGTTTTTGCCTTAAGGGAACAGGGTTTTTATCCAGCACCAGAAAAAATACAAACAGGCAGAGTGGTGGAGTACCTGGGAGCTAAGATGCATCCCAGGTCCATCATGCCCCAAAAATTGACCCTGAGAAAAGATAACTTAAAGACTTTAAATGATTTTCAAAAATTGTTGGGGGATATTAATTGGATAAGGGAGTATTTGAAATTGCCAAATTATGAATTAAAACCCTTTTTGATATGTTAAAAGGAGATATAGATTTAAACTCCCCACGAGACCTGACTGAGAGCGCCCGATTTGCTCTCAAAAGGGTGGAGGAGGCTTTAAGTGCCGCCTGTTTAAACAGGCTACAAGATGGCCAACCCTTTGATTTATGCATTCTTCCCACTGAGACCCAACCAACTGGGGTACTTTGGCAAGAGGGGCCGTTGATGTGGTTACACTCTCATGTTTCCCCCGGAAAGGCGCTGGACTATTACCCTGAGGCGGTGGCGGGCTTAGCTCTGCAAGGAGTTCAACAGAGTTTACAATTTTTTGGAATTTATCCGCACTCCATCATTGTTCCCTACAATGCCTACCAAGTTCAGACTTTATGTGCCACTATTGATAATTGGTCCATTTTGAGATGCATGTTTCCAGGAGATATTGATAATCATTTGCCCAAAGACCCCCTACTGAGATTTGTAAAGGAACATCCAGTGATTTTTCCAAAGGTAACTGCCCAAAAGCCTATTGGAGGGGCTATAAATATTTTTATAAATGGTTCCAAAATGGGATGCGGGGTATATGTCGCAGGTAACCAAGACCCCGTGCAGCATCAATTTGTCCCTGGTAACCCACAGATTGTTGAGTTGATGATTGTAATTGAAGTATTTAAAGCTTTCCCCTGTGCCTTTAATTTAATATCAGATTCAGCCTATGTAATAAATGATTTAAAAATATTGGAAGCGGTTGGTACAATAAAGGCTACCAGTTCCGTTCTAGCTCCTTTTACCTTGCTACAATCCCTTATATGGCAACGCAAGGAACCCTTTTTTCCAATGCATATTCGAGCACATACGGGCCTCCCAGGACCACTGACAAAGGGTAATGCCCTGGCTGATGCACACACTCGTGCTGAGTGGGCGCTCCATGCTTCTTCTGTTGACTTAGCAAAAGATTTTCATGCCAAATTTCATATAAACGCCAGGACTTTACAAAGCCGCTTTTCCCTTTCTAGAGCGTATGCACGTCAAGTGGTAAAGGAGTGTCCCCGATGTATTATTTACCATAAGCCCCCTACGTTTGGAGTTAATCCACGTTGTTTAAGACCCTTACAAGTATGGCAAATGGATGTAACTCATGTAACAGAATTTGGCCGCTTAAAATATCTACATGTTTCTGTTGACACCTTTTCGGGTGTTATACTTGCCACCCTCCCTGTCAGGGGAAAAGGCTACTGATGTAATATCTCACTGCCTGGAAGCGTGGGCGGCCTGGGGAATGCCAAAACAGCTAAAAACTGATAATGGTCCGGCCTATACTGGGCAGCGCTTTGTTTCCTTTTGCACTCAAATGGGTGTTACCCTGGTGCATGGACTGCCCTATAACCCTCAAGGACAAGGAATTGTGGAAATAACTCATCGTACTATCAAGGAAATGTTAATAAAACAAAAAGGGGGAGCTGGACCCCTGGTGGCTACAGCAAGACAAAGAATAGCCATGACACTTTTCACCCTAAATTTTTTGAATTTGGATAACGCTGGTCGCTCAGCGGTGGATAGGCATAACTGTTCCATTCCTTCGGCCTTAGGATCGGCTTTGTAGAAGGATGTGCTCACGGGCCTCTGGAACGGGCCTAACCCTGTGCTGGAATGGGCACGAGGATTTGTTTGTGTTTTTTCCTCAGAATCGTTCGGATCCAGTGTGGGTGCCCGAATGACTTGTGCGGCGAGTCCAAGATGAACGGAACACGGAAGAAACAAAAGATTGCGTTGCTGATCATACAGCTCCTGATGATCCAACAGGGGCAGATGGTAGCGAGATGGGGGATACTGTCTGCATTCCCGAGGCCCATGCCCGTGAGACATGATGCCTCTCTTTTCCCTAGATTTTTCACTACAAATAAGACTCTTAACCTTCCCTTTTACCCAGAGGATAAACAAATAGCAGGGATAGGTGAAGCTAGAAATATTAGCTTGATGGGCACGCTATGCTTTTGCGTAAGTGATGTGACCATAATGGTAGTTGCATGGCCTTGACTCGTTCCCCGGCCGCTTATTTTAGATATTGGTGTGGGAATCTGGATCAACTGAGGTTTGGGCAAATGCTACTGGATTTGTTGGTACTGTCTTAGGCAGATATTATGAAAGCTTAAAGTTAAGTACTGACCCGTGGATTGTAAAGCAACCTAAATGGGCCCCTTTTTGCTCTCCTGACCATATGGGGGACGCTTGGCCTTGGACAGGTTGCCAATCACGACGCGCTGTTTGGGCTGATGAGTCTGAGCGTTTTTCATTCTCCCCTAGTGTTTTGTCCAATGCTAGTGTACAATTCTGGGCTGGAATTAATCCCTTTAATAATTGACTGTTATGTGGTCTTAATGGAAGTTGCTTGCAGGCCGAACCTATAGTTATGCTGCAAGGAGGTCACTTTTTTATAACAAACATGACTTGCAATTTGACTAGTACTGCCCATACTGTGGGTGCCAATTGTCATTTTAGTAAGAATTATATGGTATTTAGCTATCAGCCTACACCCGTGTGTGTGGTTTCCTCTTTTGTATTTTTGGTAATTAACAACACCTCTATATGCTCAGATGATGTATGTGCTTGCACTAATGAAACCTGCTATTATGCTACCTGCTGGAGTTCTCAGTATCCGTTAGCTATAGTTACACGGATCCCACGTTGGGTGCCTGTGCCAGTAGATGCTTCTCAAGCTGTAACCTTGTTTAGGCATAAGAGAGATTTTGGCATCACTGCGGCCATTGTAACTGCTATAGGTGTGGCTGCTGCGGGTGCGACGGCTGCCGCTGTCGCCATGTCACATACTGTGCGGACGGCTCAGACTTTAAATAACTTGTCCGCTACTACAGCTAGAGCTATGGATTTACAACAAGCGGCCAGTGCACAATTAAAAGGAGGACTGATGCTGTTAAATCAAAGGGTTGACCTTGTGCAGGAGCAAGTTGATATCCTGTGGCAGTTGTCTCAGCTGGGATGTGTTCAAAAATATGAAGGGCTTTGTATTACTGCTATTCAGTATTATAACTCTACCCAAGCAGCAAATTTGTCTAAACAACTGTCAAGTTATCTTTTAGGCAACTGGACGGGGGAATTCGACCAATTGATGTTGCAGCTACGATTGGCCATTGTCGCAATAAACTCTACCCGGATGGATGATGCCCTGTTACAAGATGTTTCCTCCTAGATTTTGACAGCTGTGGATCATTTGAAGGAGTGGGCGGGAATGGGCTCCCTTATTGGTATCCTGGCATTGGTGATCTTGCTGTGCCTGTGGTGCCTATGCCGGATTAGGGGCTTGCAGCGCAGGAGTATGGCTACGGTGGTCCAGGCCTTCACTGCCATTGAGGCCGGACAGTCCCCCTACGCGTGGCTTGCCACATTAAAGGAATAGCACAGGGTGCGAGGCAAATGCACTGCACTTGGGAATCACTCCCTGGCGTGAGCCCAAGAAGAGCATGTTGGGTTGCAAGTGGGTTGATGCCCAAGATCCCACCTCTGCAAAAAAGGCATCGGACGGGCCTGGTCATCATTGGGGAAGGCGCCCCTCAGGCGAAGACCAGTGCAAGGTCCTCTCATTAATGTTTTAGACAGAGGCCCAACTTCTACTCTTACTTTTTGCTTAATAAAACAAAAAAGGGGGAACTGTGGAGAGCTGCGGGAGCAGCGACCAAAGACGGCGCGGCCGTATGGCGCGGCCACAAAAGCAACATTGTAACTCCTTCGTAAAATGGCGCTGGCTCCCACCTTCCATCTTCCGGGTGACAAGTGCTCTATGTAAAAACAACTCCTTATATGGCTATGACTTGACTCCTAGTTTGTTTCCGTGTTTGCAAACCTATCAGTATATGCCACGTGGCGCTTAGGGATTGGCCATCCAGGAGGCTTATAACCGGAGCGCGGGTGCAGGGGGCAGAGAGAAGTGGGAAGAAGCAGGCAGGAGAGAAGCAGGAGAGAAGATTGTAACAAGGTCCTGAATAAACCGCATTGAGAAGAATCCCGGGTCGCGTCTTCCTTGCTGGTCGAGGTAGTCACAACACTAACCCTACACCTATCCCTCACCCTTAACCTCACCCTCACCCTAACTCTAACCCTATCCCTAACCCTAACACTCACCCTAACCCTAAAACTCACCCTAACCCTCACCCTAACACTAACGCTAACCCTAACCCTCAGCCTCAAACTAACCCTCACCCTAACCCTTATCCTCACACTAACCATAACCCTAACCCTAACCCTCACACTAACCCTAAAGCTCACCCTAACCCTCACCCTACCCCTCACACTAATCCTCACCCTAACCCTAACCCTAATCCTAATCTTCACCCTAATCCTAACCCTAACCCTCACCCTCACCCAAACCCTCACCCTCACTCAAATGCTCCCTCTCCCCCTAAACATCACCCTAACAATAACCCTCAACCTAAACCTAACCCTAACACTCACCATAATCCTAAACCTCAACCTAACCCTCACCCTCACCATAATCCTCACAATAACCCTAACATTAACCCTAACCTAACCAAAACCCTCACCCTCATCCTCACACTCACCCTCACCCTATCACTATCCCTCACCCTAACCTTAACCCTCCACCTAACCCTAACACTCACCCTAACCCTCAGTATAAACCTAACCCTAACCCAAACCCTAACCCTAAACTAAACCTCACCCTAACCCTTACCCTCACCATAACCCTAACCCAAAACCTAATCCTCACACTAACCCTAACCCTAACCCTCACCCTAATGCTCACCCTAAAACTAATTCTAACCCTCACCCTCATACTAACCCTAACCCTCACCTTATCCCTCACACTAAACCTCACCCTAACCCTAACGCTAACCCTAAACCTCACTCTCAACCTAACAGTCACCCTAACCCTTACCCTCACCCTAACCCTTACCATAACCCTAATCCTCACACTAAACCTAAACCTAACCCTCTCCCTAATGCTCAACGTAACCCTAAACCTCTCCCTTATCCTAACCCTCAACATCACCATAACCCTCACCCTAACCCTAACCATCATCCACACCCTAAAACTCACCCTCACCCTCACCCTCACCATGACCCTAACCCTACCCTAAACCTCAACCGAACCCTAACCCTCACCCTAAAATTAATTCTAAACCTCACCCTCATACTAACCCTAACCCTCACCTTATCCCTCACCCTAAACCTCACCCTAACACTAAGGCTAACCCTAACCCTCACTCTCCACCTAACCCTCACCCTAAACCTTACCCTCACACTAAACTTAAGCCTAACCCTAACCCTCACATTAACCCTAACACTCACCCTAAACCTTAACCTACCCCTCACTTAACCCCTCACCCTAAACCTAACCCTAAACCTCACCCTAACCCTAACTCTAACCCTCAACATCACCCTGACCATCACCGTCACCCTAACCCTCACCCTAACCCTAACAATCACATACACTCTAATCCTCACACTCGCCCTCACCCTAACTCTCACCCTCACCCTAAACATCACCCTAATCATAACCCTCACCCTAACCCTAAACCTAATCCTCACCCTAAACCTAACCCTCATCTTCAACCTCAACCTCAACTTCACCCTAATCCTCAACCAAAAGGTCACCCTAACCCTCACACTCACACTAGCCCTCACCTTAAAACTAACCCTAACCCTCAACCTCACCCTCACCCTCACCCCCACCCTCAGCCTAACCCTATCCCTAAACCTAACCTCAACCTCAATCTCACCCTCGCCCTCACCCTAACCCTATACCTAACCCTAACCCTAATGCTAAAACTTGCCCTCACCCTCACACTAACCCGAACACTCAGCCTAACCTTAACCCTAACGCTAAACCTACCCCTACCCATCACCCTCACCCTAAACCTCTCCCACACACTAGCCCTCACCCTAAACTTAACCCTCACCCTAACCCTAACCCTAACCCTCTCCTTCACCCTAACCCTCACTGTCACCATAAACCTCGCCCTAAACCTGACCCACACCCTAAGATTCACCCTAAAACTAACCCTAACCGTAACACTAACCCTCACCCTAAAAATCACCCTAACCCTTACCCTCAGCATAACCCTAACCCTAACCCTTACAGTAACCCTCACCTTCACCCTCACCCTAACCCTAAGGCCTAACCCTAACCATCACCCTCACCCTAACCCTCAACCTAACCCTTGCCCTCCCACAAACCCTAACCTTAACCCTCAGCCTAACCCTAATATAAAACTTAATCCTAAACGTAACCCTCACCTAACCCTTAACCCTAACCCTAATCCTAATCCTCACCTTAACCTTAACCATCACACTCACCCTCAACTTCACCCTCAGCTTAACCCTAACACTAACCCTAACCCTCACCCACACCCTCACCCTAACTCTAAACCTAACCCTAAACAAACCCTGTCCCTAACCCTAAACCTATCCCTAATGCTCAAACTGACCCTAACCCTAATCCTAATCCTAACCCTCACCCTTATCCTAACCCTAACCCTAAACCTCAGCCTAACCGTCATCCTAACCATAACCCTAACCCTAACCCTCACCCTAACCTTAACCCTAACCCTAAACCTTACCCAAACCTTAACCCTCACCCTCACCCTCAACCTCACCATCACCCTCACCCTACCCCTCACCCTCACACTCACTCTTACCCTAAACATAACCCTAAACCTTACCCTAAACCTAAACCTCACCCTCACCATCACACTGACCATCACCCACAAACTAACCCTCACCCTCACCCTCAACCTAACCCTAAACCTAACCATAACTCTCACCCCAATCTTAACTCTGACCCTCACACTCACACTCACCCTAAGCCTTACCAAACACCTAAGACTAATCCTAAACCTAACCCTCACCTTCACACTCACCCTAAACCTAAACCTGACCCTAACCCTAACCATAACCCTAACCCTCACACTCACCCTAACCCTCACCGTCACCCTAATACTCAGCCGAAACCTAACCCTCACCCACACCCTAACCCTAACCCTAAAACTCACTCTAAACATAATCCTAACCCTAACATTCACCCTCACCCTCACCCTCACCCTAAACTTCACGCTCACCCTAACCCTCAGCCTAAACCTAACCCTAACCCCAATCCTAACCCTAACCCTCACCCTCACCCTATCCCTAACCCTAAACCTAACCCTCACCGTCACCGTCACCGTCACCGTCACTGTCACCTTAACACTCTCACTCAACCTCACCCTCACCCTGACCCTCAACCTCACCCTAAGCAATACTCTTACCCTAACACTCATTCTAACCCTAACCATAACCCTCATCCTAACCCTAACCCTCACCCTAACCCTCACCCTAAACCTAACCCAAAACCTCATCCTAACCCTCACCCTAGCCCTCACGCTAATCCTAACCCTAACCCTCACCATAAACCTCGCGCTAAACCTTAAACTCACTAAAACCCTGACCCTAACCCTAACCATAATATGCACTCTAACACTAACCCTCACCCAAACCCTAAGACTCAAGGTCACCCGAAACATCAAACGAAACCTTACAATCACCCTAACCCTAAACCTAATCCTATACCTCTCCCTCACCATAACATTAACCCTAACCCTAACCCTAACCATCACCCTCAGCCTAATATTCACCCTCACCCTAAATAACACCCTAAACCTAACCCTCACCCAAACCCTGACTCTAACACTCACCCTAACCCTAACACTCACCGTAAACATCACCGTTACACTAACACTAACCCTAACACTCAACCTCACCCTCAACCTAACTCTCACCCTCACCCTTATGCTAACAGAAACCCAAACCATAACCCTAACCCTAACCCTCACACTAAACCTAAACATGACCCTAACCCTAACCCTAACCCTCACCCTAACCCACACCCTAAGACTAACCCTAACTCTAACCCTCACCCTAACACTAATCATAACCCTAATGCTCAACCTCACCCTAACCCTCCTTGTCACCATAACACTCAGCCGAAATCTAACCCTCACCCACACCCTAACCCTCACCCTCACCCGAACCTTCACTCTCACCTAAACATCAACCTAACCCTAACCTTAACCCTAACCCCTACCCTAACCCTCACCCTAACCCTAACCCTCTACCTAACCCTCACCCTCAACCTAATCCTCACCCTAACCCTAACCCTAACCATTAATTAACACTAACTCTAACCCTCAACCTGACCTTCACCCTAACCCTAAGCCTAACCCTCACCCTAACCCTAAAACTAACCCTAACCCTCTCCCTCACCCTATCCCTCACCCTCATGCTAAAAAGTACTCTCACCCTAATACTCACCCTAAACCTAACCCTCACCCTAACCGTCAACCTAACCCTAACGGTAACCCTAACACTCACACTCACCCTAAACCTCAACCTAACCTTTAACCATACACTAACCCTAAGTCTAACCCTAACCGTAACCCTCACACTAACACTAACCCTCACCCTAAGTCTAACACTTACCCCTTACCCTAACCCTCTGCCTAAGCCTGAACCTAACCCTAACACTAACCCTCACCCTAAACCTAACCCTAATCCTCACTCTCACCCTAACCCTCTCGGTCACCCTAACCCTAACACTCACCCACACTTTAACCCTCACCTTAAACCTAAC